>NC_091004.1:969240-1134407 GCF_041146395.1 Eulemur rufifrons | reverse complement strand
ATTCGCCAATATTTGACACATTCTGTTTTTTTTTCTTTTTTTTTGAGCCTCAGCCACCGCTGTGTGAAAAGAGGAAGTTTCTAGGGAATGTTTGCAGGCGGCGGGGTGGGTCCCACCAAGTCAGAAGCGTGGTTAGGAAATTCAGGGGGAAAAACCGTGATATATTATGTGTGTGTGTGTGTTTTCCAACCCAGAGATGAGTCAGGGCCCCTCGCCGGGCCTGTCCTAAAATAGCTCCCCAGCAGTTCCGCGTCATCCGTTTTTGTTTGAAAGGTTTGAAAAATGTGTTCACCCTGTTTCTGGGCCCTAGTAAATACAGAGCTTAAAAATAACCCAGTAAAAAAAAAAAAATAATAATAATAATAAAAAAATAACCCAGTGAGTTGCCCTGCCATGCTTTGGGAGTTCATGGGGGCCTGTCTCTGAGAGTGGGGGGACAGGCCACCAGGTCAGGAGCGGGGAGTGTGGGGGGCGTCTCGCCACCTGCAAGACCCCAGGGTCCTCCTCCTCCTCTTCCTCCTTCATTCACGGCCAAGCACCCAACCTGCAGTCTCTGATGTAAGCTTGGTGAGTTTATAAATCCTGAATACGAGTTTATATCTGATTTGAGGTTATTTGTTTGTTTGTTTCTTTTTTTTTTTTTTTTTGGAGACAGAGTCTCACTCTGTCGCCTGGGCTAGAGTGCCGTGGCGTCAGCCTAGCTCACAGCAGCCTCAGACTCCTGGGCTCAAGCCATCCTCCTGCCTCGGCCTCCCGAGTAGCTGGGACGACAGGCATGCGCCACCACGCCCGGCTCATTTTTCATTTCTTTTTTGTAGAGATGGGGTCTTGCTATGTTGTCCAGGCTGGCCTCGAACTCCAAGGCTCAAGCCATCCTCCTGCCTCGGCCTCCCGAGTAGCTGGGACTACAGGCATGCGCCACCACACCCGGCTAACTTTTTCTATATATTTTTAGTTGTCCAGTTCATTTCTTTCTATTTTTTTTTTTTTAGAGATGGGGTCTCGCTCTTGCTCAGGCTGGTCTCGAACTCCTGACCTCGAGCGATCCTCCCGCCTCGGCCTCCCAGAGTGCCGGGATGACAGGCGTGAGCCACCGCGCCCGGCCCCTTGCAGCTATTTTTGATGGTTAGTTTTTTTCTCTCGCAGGGACGTCAGGGTGGCGGTTGGGGAACTGTCTAGAAGGCCTTGATCCCGGCTGGCGGGAGCGTCCCTGCTCTGTTAAAAGGCCCTTCAGGTGGACTGTCATTGTGTCTTTCCCCGCCTCCTCGCACACACACACGCACACACGCAAATCACTCATTTCCATACCGACAGCCCCAGCCGGGCCCGGGCGGAGAGTTTCACGCATTGAACGCACCAACCCCGGTGACAGCCACTCTCGTGAGCGGGATGCTGATCACCCAGCTGGGCGATTTCGTCTCCCTGCTTTCTGCGGCTGTGTGCAGGCACCAGCGCGATTTTGAAGGAAAAGAAAAAAAAAACAAAAAGCGTTTATTTTTTCCCCAGCCCCGTGACAAAGTATCAGTGCATTGTACAAATTTTGAGAAATATGAAAAAAGACTGAAAAAGTCAGAATAGCCCTACTGTGAATGCCCCCTGCGAGTCCCCCCGGGGCCTGGCCGTCACCTGCCGTGTGGGGCCTTCTCCGTTGCATTCCCCACGCGTGGTTCTCTGTCCCCTCATTCTGCAAAACCCTGGTTTTTTTTTTTTTTTTTGGTTTTTTTTTTTTGTTTTTTTTTGGTTTTTTTGGGGGTTTTTTTGGGTTTTTTTTTTTTTTTTTTTTTTTGGAGAGTTGCTTCCATGATGAGAAAATCAGCGGGCGGCGTTGTGAAGCCAAGGCTGTGTGGCCTCAGCGACGAGGCTGGGTCCTGGAGGACGGACTCAAGCTGGAAAAGGAGCAGGCGGGATTCGAACCCAGATCCGACGCTGGCAACTGTGTTCTCTCTGCTGGCCTGGCAGGGGTGCGGCCAGCCGGCGGATTTACGGGGTAGCGGCGAATACATCAGTCCAAACACAGTCAGGCCCTGTAAGCTGCTATCTGACACAAATGACGGTGATCTCAGGGACGGGGACAAAGTAGTTGAAGATTAACTCTAAAAATCGGGTCAACTGAGGAATTTGCCTGATTTGACAGACTGTTGCCGAATCTCTGTCGGTCCCTCCCCCCCCTTTTATTTATTTATTTATTTTTTGAGACAGGGTCTGGCTCTGTGGCCCGGGCTACAGTGCTGTGGCGTCAGCCTCGCTCACAGCAGCCTCAGACTCCTGGGCTCAAGCAATCCTCCTGCCTCAGCCTCCCGAGTAGCTGGGACGACAGGCATGCGCCACCACGCCCGGCTCATTTTTCTTTTTTTCTTTTTTGTAGAGATGGGGTCTTGCTATGTTGTCCAGGCTGGCCTCAAACTCTGGGGCTCAAGCCATCCTCCTGCCTCGGCCTCCCGAGTAGCTGGGACTAGAGGAGTAGCTGGACTGTAGGAGTAGCTGGGACGACAGGCATGTGCCACCACGCCCGGCTAATTTTTTTCTATATATATTTTTAGCTGTCCAGATCATTTCTTTCTATTTTTTTTTAAGTAGAGATGGGGGTCTCGCTCTTGCTCAGGCTGGTCTCGAACCCCTGACCTCGAGCGATCCTCCCGCCTCGGCTTCCCAGAGTGCTGGGGGTGACAGGCGGGAGCCCCCCGCGCCCACCCACCCCGCATTTTTTTTTTTTTTTTTTGTTCTAAGTATACACAGTATGGAAGGTTTTTGTTGAATACGAAACATTTCCCGGAAGTGTAAAAGCCCCTGGACCGCCGGGGTCTCATTCTGCAGCTGTGCCGCCAGCGGTATTCGGAATTTGCAGAATCGCATCCTGTTGTTTTGTTCAGAGACTTTGCATTCCTGGATGCCACCGCATTCTGGAAGTTTCTGCCGGTGACTGCAGCCCCCAGCTGCTGCCTGTTTGCACGCCAGAGCGGTGTCTGCGTGTGCAGCCTTCGTCGGAGAGCTCTGACGGAAAGGTCTGGATGATTCTAGAAGCCGGGCCGACCGCCCCGAGCCCCACGGGACAGACCCAATCCACGGCAGACGGGGACCGTGACGCTACCCCAGCCCCCTCCCCGTTCTCTGAGACCCAAATCGTCCCCCTGCCGCCACCGCACGCTACCGAATGAGGATCATCTTGCTCGACGCCAAAAACCCACAGTTGTGACACTTTTTGTCACGCCGTTCCCTGTTATTTATACAGCGGAGAGGAAGATGTTTCCAAATAAACCTCCTAAATATGAAATCCCGAGAACGCATCGCTTTGCAAAATGCCACAGGGTCCACAAGCCTTTTTTGCGTTGGTGCAATTAGAATAAAGCCTGTTGCAACAGCTAAAAAAAAAAAAAAAAAAAAAAACGAAAAACAACAACAAAAAAAAAAAACGATCTGAGTTGCAATATGTCCCCTTACCCCATCTGCTGGATTCTGGCATCTTTCCACCTTCTTGCAAGCTGTCATCAAATCAGGAAAGAAATTTACCTCCGCCTTCGTCGCCGTCGCGGGCTCCGAGGACAGAACACGCTTCCCGGGCCAAGGTAGCCGGGGACACGGAAACGTGTCGCTTGGACCAACAGCAGGGGAGGAAATGGCTTTTTGTTGACGGAAACAAAAACGATTTTCCAGGCCACAAGCTGCGATCTTGGACGTCGTGCCATCTGCGTGTTTCTAGAAAGACAGAGAGGTTCGCAGGACGCTCTGCCCGGCAGGGAACAGCACGCCTGCGCCCCAACCAGCTCTCCCAGAGGTCACCGTCCCTTTGATCTGGGACTTCCAGTGGCAGCAAAAGTGACACCAAAGTGGACACGTGGATGTGGTTTTTTGCCTTTTCCGTCGCTGCCGATCTTGCTTCCGGACACTCTGGGGCGCGATGCCAACCCTGGTGGCCTCCCTGCCGTGGGACGTCACGGGGGCGCGGAAAACAAGCCCACCCCCCACGCCGGCGTTCGCTGGAAAACTGATTGGAAACTGATTTCTCCGTTTTTTAAGAAGCATCGCTGGCCGGGCATGGTGGTGGCTCACGCCTGTCATCCCAGCACTCTGGGGAGACCAGCCTGGACAACATAGCAAGACCCCGTCTCTAAATAAAATACAAAAAAATCAGGCCGGGCGCGTGCGGTGGCTCATGCCTGTCACCCCAGCACTCTGGGGAGGCCGAGGCGGGAGGATCGCTCGAGGTCAGGGGTTCGAGACCAGCCTGAGCAAGAGCGAGACCCCGTCTCTACTAAAAATAGAAAGAAATTAGCTGGACAGCTAAAAAATATATATAGAAAAAATCAGCCGGGCCTGTAGTCCCAGCTACTCGGGAGGCTGAGGCAGGAGGATCGCTTGAGTCCACCTCCCGAGGCCACCGGCTAAGTGTCCCTAAATGAGCTCGGTGGCTTCACGAACACGAAGGCTTTGGTGACTGTTTCCCTCTTCAATCTCTGAGCCTCCTGCTTCCCGCCTGCGTTTTGTGCTGAGCTGTGCTAGCGACCACCCCGGGTCTGCAGTCTGCAACCTGCACTCCCGTCCTGCCCCACCCCCCTTTACTCTCCCCCAGGGGGTCAGTTTTTCTCAGCTAGAAAACGGGGGGGGGGGGGGGGGGGGGGGGAGGACTCCCTAACTCACACACACGCCAGGATCAGACGAAACAAACTCTGGGAAAAGTGCTTTTGTAAATTATAAACTCCCACACAAACATCAGGGGATGTTACTGCCTTTTGGATGGTTAATTTCTCTGTTTATTACTTCAGGCTCTATTTGACCAGTTTTTTTTTCTGCAAGAAAATGGACACTAAGACTGGTTTTCTGAGAAAGGCAGAGTGAGAATCCTGGAGCTGCCCCTGGTCACATTCATGGGCCCACGCACTTTGCCCCGGGAACTCCATTTTTGCACGTGGCAATGCATGCAAAATTATCTTCACGTAGAAATATTTTGTAGGCAACTAGTTAATCGTTCCGCAAAAAAATCGTTCCGAGTTTATTTTGCATCGGCTACGGCGCCAGAGCGTTTGAAGGGTGCCCAGGGTTGGTTCGAATCAGGTTCGGGAAGACACGGAAATGACTGTCACGAAGGGAGAGATTATTCTAGAAACAGTCGGCGCAGGACGCCACGCAGGGAAGCAACAGCCCTGGCCGCGTGGCACAGGGGACGGGCCCGTGGCAGGAGCTGTCACCGTGGTTTGCACGGGACGGAGCGTGTGAGCCGGGGTGAGCCGGTTCGGGACCGATGAGCTTGGATAATTTCGGGGCTCCGGGGTGCGGAGCTGTCCCGGGTTGTCCGGTGCCTGGACCTGGGGAAAGGCTAAATTCCAACACAGCCGTGATGGTCAAGCAGCCGGGAAAACACAGGAAAGTTCTGGCCTCGTGGAGCAGTCCTGCTCCTGACACCCCCGTGCAGAAAGCTGGGCACGCTCGCGAGACCCTCTGTGCCTGTCCTTTCTTTCCTCCTTGGAAACCGGCCTCCCCAGGGCAGGCTTCGCAGCACGTACACTTCCGTGCTGTGTGACCTGGGGCAAGTGTACTAACCTCTCTGAGCCTCCATTTCCCGGCGCGTAAAAAGCAGGGAGAAGAATCGCGAGAGCGGGGAAAAGGGTTGAAGGAGGCGATGCGTCGGGGCCACTCGGGAGGGAGAGGCCGCTCGTTCAGCTGGCAGGGGCGGGAGTCACCCGGGTGGTGACCGCCGTTCTCTGGTCCCCCCGTTCCCTTCCAGTGGGCCACGGCCAGAGCGACGGGGAGAGGATGGTGGTTTCCGACTTCCAGGTTTTCGTCAGGGACGTGCTCCAACATGTGGACGTCATGCAGAAAGACCACCCCGGGCTTCCCGTCTTCCTTCTGGGCCATTCTATGGTGAGCAGACCCCCAGCCTCGCAGGGGGGCCCTGCCCCGACCCTGCACCCCTCGCCCCTGCACCCGGCACTCGGAGCCCCCCAGGGCCGTTTAGGATCCTCCAAGAATCCACCTTTACGATTACATAGCTTCAAATCCCAGGCTCCTCAAACCCGCAGCCCCCGGGCCGAATCCCCCATCAGAAAACCCTGCCCGAGTATTTTGATTTTTTTTTTTATCATTTGTAGGCATGACTCACCAGGAATTGTTCAAAGGAATTTTTTTTTGCCGGGGCAAAGAAAACGATGAGAGTTCAGGCCTCCAATCGAAATTTCTGGAACCTTTACTGAACCGGGAACAAAGCGTAGGAACCTGTTATTACGATCAAACGACCTCCCACCAAAAAAAAAAGAAAAAAAAAAAAAATTTATTAAGCCCATCTGGAGGGGTGAAGCCGGGTCTGCCGGCTTCGGGCTGGAGTAGGAATGTGTTATTGTGGGTTTTTTATTTTTTGAGACAGAGTCTCGCTCTGTTGCCCGGGCTAGAGTGCCGTGGCGTCAGTCTCGCTCACAGCAGCCTCAACCTCCTGGGCTCAAGCCATCCTCCTGCCTCAGCCTCCCGAGGAGCTGGGACGACAGGCATGCGCCACCATGCCCGGCTAATTTTTCTTTTTTTCTTTTTTGTAGAGATGGGGTCTTGCTATGTTGTCCAGGCTGGCCTCAACCTCCAGGGCTCAAGCCATCCTCCTGCCTCAGCCTCCCGAGTAGCTGGGACTATAGGCATGTGCCACCACGCCTGGCTCATTTTATATATATAGTTTTTTAGTTATTTGGCTAATTTCTTTCTATTTTTAGTAGAGACGGGGTCTCGCTCTTGCTCAGGCTGGTCTCGACCTCCTGACCTCGAGCGATCCTCCCACCCCGGCCTCCCCGAGTGCCGGGGTGACAGGCGTGGGCCGCCGCGCCCGGCTGGAATGTGCTGTTGTGTAACACACACGAGCAGGAACCTTGTTTGTATCTCTGGGAAATGTTTGCTCCAGGAAAACCCAGAGGAGAAGCGTGTTGTAATAAAATAACTGCAGATCTAGTGTATCGGGCACGGGGTGGGGTGTGCTCCCAGCTGGTCCTCCCCGGGGCAGGTGGCCGGGACGGTCAGGATCGTTAGAAGCGCGTGTGGCACGGAGCCAGCAGCCACGCAGCAGCCACTGTGCCCGTTTTGCCTTGCAGGGAGGCGCCATCGTCATCCTCACGGCCGCCGAGAGGCCGGGCCACTTCGCGGGCATGGTTCTCATCTCGCCGCTGGTCCTCGCCAGTCCTGACTCCGCCACGACTTTCAAGGTAAGAGGGCGCGTCCTGGTCCCCGCGGGTCCCCGCGGCGTCCCCAGGGGTCTGGGTGAAAGGGCCAGAGTCCCTTCTTGGACGTCAGCGGCCATTGTGCAAAGGGCTGGACAGAGCTCAGACAGGGCTGCCACCAGGGGCTGTGTGGCTAAGGGCAGCGGGAAATCGCCTTCCCGTTTGTGCTGGCGTGTCCTCAGGCCGGGCGGGGCCACATGTGTCAGCAAGTGACACGCAGGCCTGGGCTGCTGTGCCGTGGCCCTCCCACCCCAGTCCCCGTGTCCAGGAGTGCTCCTTCCCCCAACCTCTGTCCCCGGGAGTGCTCCTTCCCCCAACCTCTGTCCCCGGGGAGTGCTCCTTCCCCCCAACCTCTGTCCCCGGGGAGTGCTCCTTCCTCCAACCTCTGTCCCCGGGGAGTGCTCCTTCCCCCCAACCTCTCTCCCCGGGGAGTGCTCCTTCCCCCAACCCCTCTCTCCCCGGGGAGTGCTCCTTCCCCCCAACCTCTGTCCCGGGGAGTGCTCCTTCCCCCCACCCCTCTCTCCCCGGGGAGTGCTCCTTCCCCCAACCCCTCTCTCCCCGGGGAGTGCTCCTTCCCCCCAACCCCTCTGTCCCCGGGGAGTGCTCCTTCCCCCCACCCCTCTCTCCCCGGGGAGTGCTCCTTCCCCCAACCCCTCTCTCCCCGGGGAGTGCTCCTTCCCCCCAACCCCTCTGTCCCCGGGGAGTGCTCCTTCCCCCAACCCCTCTCTCCCCGGGGAGTGCTCCTTCCCCCAACCCCTCTGTCCCCGGGGAGTGCTCCTTCCCCCAACCCCTCTGTCCCCGGGGAGTGCTCCTTCCCCCAACCCCTCTCTCCCCGGGGAGTGCTCCTTCCCCCCAACCTCTGTCCCCGGGGAGTGCTCCTTCCCCCCCACCCCTCTCTCCCCGGGGAGTGCTCCTTCCCCCCAACCTCTGTCCCCGGGGAGTGCTCCTTCCCCCCCACCCCTCTCTCCCCGGGGAGTGCTCCTTCCCCCAACCCCTCTCTCCCCGGGGAGTGCTCCTTCCCCCAACCCCTGTCCCCGGGGAGTGCTCCTTCCCCCAACCCCTCTCTCCCCGGGGAGTGCTCCTTCCCCCAACCCCTCTGTCCCCGGGGAGTGCTCCTTCCCCCCAACCTCTGTCCCCGGGGAGTGCTCCTTCCCCCAACCCCTCTGTCCCCGGGGAGTGCTCCTTCCCCCAACCCCTTTCTCCCCGGGGAGTGCTCCTTCCCCCAACCCCTCTGTCCCCGGGGAGTGCTCCTTCCCCCCCCAACCCCTCTCTCCCCGGGGAGTGCTCCTTCCCCCCCCAACCCCTCTGTCCCCGGGGAGTGCTCCTTCCCCCAACCCTGTGTCTGGTTCTCACAGGAAACCAAGGGTCGGGGTGGTGGGTCTGGGGGAGCAGCTGTCCCTCCCCTGTGGTCCCATCCTCAGTGGCACCAGGACCCCGTCAATGACGGCGTTGGCTCCTCCGCCCCTTCCTCACCCCGGTCTTCTCCTCGGGACCCCGGAGTGCAACACGGCAGAGCAGCCAAGCCTGACACCCATGTCCTTGGTGCTGCGGCCACCCCTGCCCGAGGCTGGACCCCGGCCGGCCCCGGGGACAGACACGGGCTTCCCGTGAAATGCGGGAAATCGGGCCACCACCACCTCCTCATCTGCATGCTGGAGAGGACACAAGGCCCCCGTCGGCGTCTCCCGTGACGTGACGGGGAGGCCAGGTGATTTGGGGACCTCGTCTCAGGAGAGTGAGCAAGAGCAGGCTCCAGATAGAGCCCGGGGTGTCCCCGCGGGGTCAGACGGGACTCGATTCGGGGACATCCAGGACGCGCATGGGTTTGAATCCGGGCCGCCCACCCCGCACCCGGGACCCCCTAAGCCGGGGGTCGGGGGACTTGCACCCTCCTCCCCGTCCTGTCCCTGAGCCCTTGTGACTCGGTCTCCCGGAATCCAGCCTTTAAATTGAACGGAAGCGTTTTAAGAATGACACGTCTACGCGGTTCGAGATTCAGAAGCTAGAAAGGGGGTACGGTGAAGCGTCCCGCGGGTCGGGGGGGCGGGCAGCCGGTGTCACCCTCAGGGTGGCCCTCGCGTCCCTGCGGTCGCAGCCCACGGGCGCCCTGTTCCTGCCTGCACAGATGGGGGTGTCGCCGTGTGGGTTTTCGGGGGCGCTCGGGGTTTCATTGTGTGGTTTTGCTCCTTCCCCGTCGCGACCTCCCGAGGGTCCCGCCGTGGGGGGTCGGAGGGTCCCTGTCTGGGTCCCCGAGGGCGTCGCCTGCAGGTGTTTGCTCCTGCGAACCCCGAGGGTGGCCCCGACCTCCTCAGTCCTCCGGAGCTCGACAAGCCGATTCGTCCTCGGCCTGGAGGGCGGTGGCAGAGGGAGGGAGGGGACAGGGGACGGATTCGTCCCCCAGACTTTGTCCCTGCGGAGAAAATGGGGCTTCACAGAGGCGGCGGCCGCGGAAATTCAGAAACCAAATTCAAGGCGTCCGAGCACGTCTCGGCCACCCCGTGGGGCCACCCCGGGGGATCCCGGGCAGGTGCTCGGCCCGGCCTGGGGGTGACACTGGCTGCTTCCCGCGGCCACCTGCTCTCCGCCCGGTGGGGGTGCGGCCGGGCTCCCCGACACGCGTGATGTGAGGTGCGCGTCACCGCCCCGAGGAAACCGGCTGTGACGCTCCTGTGTCCACCACGTGGCCTGGTGAGGACGCCGTCATCCCTGCAGAAGGCGGAGGGTCCCAGCCTGCTGGAGTCACTCGGGAGAGAGTGTCCCCCGGCGCCGTCCTCGTGGCGGACGCTCTTGCAGGTCAACAGAGCCACCTGTCCTGTCGCCAGCACGTGACGTCACTCCCGACGTCCCCAGCCTGGCGCTGCCTTCAGTCGTGGCAGTGTGGCCCGCGCGGGGGTGACGGCGCCCGTTGTCACAAAGATGCGGGTCACACGCTTCTCCCGCCGTCTGGGCTTGGAGTGACGTCCTCACGCCGGGTCTCGTGTTCACGGAGCTGCTCTCGGGGCCCGGAGCCGGACCTCGGGGACAGGAGCCGGACCTCGGGGACAGGAGCCGGACGTCGGGGACAAGCCCCGCGGGCGTCGGTCTCTCCCGTGACCGTCCCAGCCGCCTCCAGGTGCGTCTGTTCTGCAGACGGAGACACTGAGGCTCACGGGCTTCCTGGGAGATTCAGAATCGACGTTTAAGTTCAGATTCGCCACCTCTGTCCCCTCCTGTCCCCTGCGTCGCCCAGGCTGGGGTCCAGAGACCGTGTGGCCACGCGTTGCAGGTTCTGGCCCCTCAGATCGTCCTGAGACGTTGGGGGCGGGGGAGAAAGTGGGGACAGGTTGAGCTGGCGTCTGGGGGGCCCTGAGGTTCGCCCGCCGTCCGGGACAGGGGGGTCCCCTCGATGGCGTGGCCCAGCCCGGAGCTCCCGTCCCCGCGGCGGGGGTCCACAAGGCTCTCTCCGCCCCCGCAGGACTACCCGGAGACCCTGCGTGCCGGGACGGGGAGGGCAGCAAGGACATTGAGGTCCTGGACCCCACACCCCCTATGGGTGAGCGACGCCCCCCAAAAGGCCCCCGGGGGAGGCCGAGGGCGGTCCCGGCAGGAGCGTGACCTCGGCAGGGCGACCTGTCCCCGTGCGGGGGTCTCCCTTCCCCCGCCGATTCCCCCCACCCCACTCACCCCTCTTCTCTTCCTCCCTCCCCCCAAAATCCACCACTTCCTCCGCCCAGGGCTCCCGCCCCCCTCGTCCCGGCCTCACGAGCCACAAGTGTCACCAACTCAACAAGCCTTAAAACCGCAGCAGGGGCCGGGCACGGTGGTGGCTCCCGCCTGTCATCCCAGCACTCTGGGGAGACCAGCCTGGACAACATAGCAAGACCCCGTCTCTAAGTAAAATACAAAAAAATCAGGCCGGGCACGTGCGGTGGCTCACGCCTGTCATCCCGGCACTCTGGGAGGCTGAGGCGGGAGGATCGCTCGAGGTCAGGAGTTCGAGACCAGCCTGAGCAAGAGCGAGACCCCCGTCTCTGCTAAAAATAGAAAGAAATGATCTGGACAACTAAAAATATATATAGAAAAAATGAGCCGGGCGTGGTGGCACATGCCTGTCGTCCCAGCTACTTGGGAGGCTGAGGCAGGAGGATGGCTTGAGACCTTGAGTTTGAGGCCAGCCTGGACAACATAGCAAGACCCCATCTCTACAAAAAAGAAAAATGAGCCGGGCGTGGTGGCGCATGCCTGTCGTCCAGCTACTCGGGAGGCTGAGGCAGGAGGATCGCTTGAGCCCAGGAGTCTGAGGCTGCTGTGAGTGAGGCTGACGCCACGGCACTCTAGCCCGGGGACAGAGCCAGACTCTGTCTCAAAAAAAAATAAATAAATAAACAAAAACCCACAGCAGGAAAAGCGCGTCTCTCTTACAGCTTGTTCTAAGCATCCTGCCCTGCACGGCAGCTCGCCTCTCTCTCTTGGGGTTCCGTGGGGAAGAGGCTAAGCCACCCCCCTTTTTTTTTTTTAAGCCATTAGCATACTGTCACCAAAAGATGTGGCTTGGAACTTACCACACAGGTTTAGAAGAAGAGCTGAAGGTCAGGGTGTCCACACGTCCCTCACGGTGGCTCCTTCAAAGGGGCAGCTTGCCCCGCAGGGACCTGCGTATCTCCCGTCCTAAACCGGCACCTGTCACACGGGTGGGCCGTAGCCGCTGCCACCTGTAGCCGGGTGGCAGGAACAGAGCCGTCTTCCCGTGAAGACAGGGAGTCTTAGGCCGTTTCAAGGGAAGCCCTGAGACTCGAGACGTTTCCTTCTCAGTTTTGTCTCCGTGGACCCATCTCGGGAACGGTGGCTCCACCCTGGGTCCCTCCTGCCTCCTTTTCGCCCCCTGTCCCCGCCGTGAGCTCCCACCCGGGGCTTCAGCACCGCGACCTGTCTGGTCCCCGGGTGGCGTCTGTCGGGGGCCGAGTCCAGGACGTGGCCCTGCACGCAGACGCCAGGAGAAGAAGTCATTTCCGTGTGACGCCGTCCTGCTCCTGCAGCTGGAGCCCAGCGACGGCCACAGGGCCACCAGCCGCGTCCCTGGAGACGTTCTGACCTCGGAAAGCACAGATTCCCAGCTCCGGAAAGGGGGTTCCCAGGGCAGCGCCCGATTCTTGGGGTTCGCAGACATTTCTCCGCTCCGTGTTAGAAAACGCCCGAAGCCTCGTGCAGAGATCAGAATTCCAGGCCCTTTCCGAGCTCCCTGCGCTCGTCTGTGGGGCCGGGTCCCCACCGCGGCCACCTCGACTCGCCAACGTGCCCGACGTGTCCCGGGAGGCCTCGGATTCCGTGCACTGACTCCGTGGTCCCCCCGGGGACGGGGCTTGACGTCCGATTGTCGTGTGTTTCCGCGCGAGGGACTGTCAGGAGCTGGAGCCCACGGGGGGGACTCAGCAAAGCACACGGCCGAGGCGGGGGCCGGGGGGCACGTCCGCCGAGATCGGGGTGCACGTCCCATCCCCAAGTGTCACATCGTGGGGACCAGAACAGTCCCCCACCCCACCCCCACAGGCGGGAGGGTGACATCCGGGTCCGAGTTCCTGGGAAAAACAGGAGAGAGGTCGGGGCGGGGGAGGAAGGCTTGGGCCTGAATCATCAGGTCTGAGTTCAGCAAACGCGTCCTGAGCACCTACTGTGTGCCTGGACTCGGGCACACCGCGTGGCGTGTCCTGAGCACCCACTGTGCGCCCGGACTCGGGCACACCGGGGCGGCGCGTCCTGAGCGCCTACTGTGCGCCCGGACTCGGGCACACCGGGTGGCGCGTCCTGAGGGCCTACTGTGCGCCTGGACTCGGGCACACCGGGTGGCGCGTCCTGAGTGCCTACTGTGCGCCCGGACTCGGGCACACCGGGTGGCGCGTCCTGAGCGCCCACTGTGCGCCCGGACTCGGGCACACCGGGGCGGCGCGTCCTGAGCGCCCACTGTGCGCCCGGACTCGGGCACACCGGGGCGGCGCGTCCTGAGCGCCCACTGTGCGCCCGGACTCGGGCACACCGGGGCGGCGCGTCCTGAGGGCCTACTGTGCGCCCGGACTCGGGCACACCGGGGCGGCGCGTCCTGAGGGCCTACTGTGCGCCTGGACTCGGGCACACCGGGGCGGCGCGTCCTGGGCGCCTACTGTGCGCCCGGACTCGGGCACACCGGGGCGGCGCGTCCTGGGCGCCTACTGTGCGCCCGGACTCGGGCACACCAGGGCGGCGCGTCCTGGGCGCCTACTGTGCGCCCGGACTCGGGCACACCGGGGCGGCGCGTCCTGGGCGCCTACTGTGCGCCCGGACTCGGGCACACCGGGGCGGCGCGTCCTGGGCGCCTACTGTGCGCCTCGACTCGGGCACACCGGGGTGGCGCGTCCTGGGCGCCTACTGTGCGCCTCGACTCGGGCACACCGGGTGGCGCCGTCGGCAGAGCTGGGGACCGAAGCCAGGCCCTCCCGCCCTCTGCCCCGTGACCTCCTAATCGGGCTGGCGACTAGATCCGTCTCGGTGCACAGACGCCTTCTGCCGGGCGGGCTCATCTGCGCCCTTCTGAGCTGTCCCCTCCTTTACCGCTGGCCCATCTGGTGACGCTGTGTCCACCGTGTCATTTCAGCCCCTCCAGGGCAACAGCCCGGGCACCAGAGCTCAGCCTGGGCAGCGCCTGCAAATAATTCAAAATTGCACCCAGGCTGAGCAAGAGCGAGACCCCGTCTCTACTGAAAATAGAAAGAAATTAGCTGGATAACTAAAAATATATATAGAAAAATGAGCCGGGCGTGGTGGCGCATGCCTGTAGTCCCAGCTACTCGGGAGGCTGAGGCAGGAGGATGGCTTGAGCCCCGGAGTTTGAGGGCAGCCTGGACAACATAGCAAGACCCCATCTCTACAAAAAAGAAAAATGAGCCGGGCGTGGTGGCGCATGCCTGTCGTCCCAGCTACTGGGGAGGCCGAGGCAGGAGGATCGCTTGAGCCCAGGAGTCTGAGGCTGCTGTGAGCGAGGCTGACGCCATGGCACTCTAGCCCGGGCGACAGAGCCAGACTCTGTCTCCAAAGGAAAAAAAAAAAAATCGCCACCCCCGAGCGGTCGCGGGAAAGGACAGCCGCGCAGAATCGAGGCTGCCTGAGTCAGACGGAGATGTCGTTGCTCGGCCTCGAGTGCTCGGTCTCGGGGCGTGAGCCTGGCTGGGGGATGCGTCACCCTGTCCCCTTCATTGACCGTGAACTGTCACGTAGGAAGAGCCGGGCGTGGCTCCCACGCGTCCTCACGGCTCTCGTCTTCCCCTCCCCGCCCAGGTCCTCGCCGCCAAAGTGCTCAACCTCGTCCTGCCGAACCTGTCCCTGGGGCCCATCGACCCGAGCGTGCTGTCCCGGAACACGGCGGAGGTGAGAGGCTTTCCGGAAACGTGGGGGGTGGGGTTTGGGTGAAATGCTAGTGGGGGGGGGGTGGGGTTCCTCGTGACGCCGGAGCCGTGTCCCAGACACGCAGAGGAGGTCGTGCGTGTACCCGCCACACAAGGGACAGAAACACACGTCGACGAGAGTTTAGCCAGAGGTGGGATTTAGCGGTGCACAACACAGCAGGGCTTCAGGCATGGCTGGATCCAGGAGATCAGAAAGCTCGTTCCCCGTCTGTCTCTTCCCCAGCTCTCCTGTCCCCTGGTTTGGCTCCATTCCCGCCCGCTGGTGTCACCTGCCTGGGACTCTGGGTGGGCACATTCTCCAGCTCTGCTCTGTCTGGGGGTGGGGGGCGGATAAGAGGCATCTGGAAGACACCAGAATTATCTTCAGTCTGCCACTCCCCTGCCTCAGTTTCCCCTCCCGCCGGAGGCACTCTGACATTGCACCGGCTCTCCTGGGCGGCTCCGCTAACATCTGGGCCCCGTTGCGCTGAGTCACTTACAGAGCAAGGGACGCTCGGGGAACGGGCGTGACACGGAGAACTTTCTAGAACAGAGGCCACAACCCCGGTTCTCTCCAAGGACCGGCCGTTTAAAACCGAGCCGTGCGGGCTGTGGGCAGCCGGGAGGCCCCGGATCCGAACACACCGCCCACACTGGCTTAAAATTATAATATCTCGATCCCAAAAACCCACCGTTGCTCCCAAACCCACGTCCAAATTTGTCCCGCCAGGAGCCACCGTGTGGCCTCTCGTCGTTTACAAGGGACTATTTGAATAAAGGGGGGAAAAAAAATTAATTCCCAAAGCCGATCTATACAGCGAAGAGGCGCAACTTTACACCCCAGAGAGCCCAAAGCCCAACGTACGCCGTCTGATTTAATCCTGCCGTGAAGGAGGCCAGCCACATTAACTCCGGTTCACAGATGAAGAGACCGAGGGTCAGAGGGGTCAAATCAACTTGTCCAAGGTTTGCACAGCCAGTCAGGGGCAAGGCTGGGGCTCGAGCCCATGTGATGCAAAAGTCCCTGCTTTGGTGCCAGCTGGTATTTGTGGTCACCGAGGCCCTTGTCCCTGCTTAGCAATCTCTGGGCCACGCAGCCCCTGGCCCGGGGGAGGAGTCACGCTGGGAGGGACCTCCTGGGGTTGGGGGGACGGGGACACAAAAAGCCTTTTGATGTCCCAGCATCACTCGAGGCACGATGACGATGGCGCTTGGCACTCTCCCTCCGTGCCGGACAGCCCTTGTGGACGCGCCGTGTCCCGGAGGAAGTCGCGTCTCGGCTGCAAAATCACCAGCATTTGCGGCTGTGGGAGCTCGGGCCCAGAGAGGGCGAGACGCTCACCCGAGGACACACAGCCGCTCAGCGAGGATTACCCGGCCGGCTCTCCGCCCGCTCTGGGCGTTGGTCGTCTGTAGAGCCCTGGTCAGCACGTCCGCGGTGACACAGCGATCATTCCTCCCCCCTGCCGACCTGCTGCAGCCGTCTGTCTTCTAGAACCTTCTCTCCGCTCTCTATAAATGGCCCGGGATGCCGTCCAAGTGCATCTGGCTGGTTTGGATCCGCACGGGCGGCCCAGACGGCGCGAGGCGTGGCCGGTGGCTTCGTCCCCTTCTCCACGGGTGGCCGCCTGGTTTCAGATGTGTCCCCCGCCCACGCTGCCACCGCCAGGAGGCCCCCACCCACGGGGCTCGGGAAGCTCGACCACGATGTGGCCTTGGACCGGCCGTAACCGGAGTTAAAGATCGTCCCCTGCCTCCCACGCTGTGCCCGCGACAGTCCCCCGCACCCGGTCCCCTCCGGGCGCTGAAGCCGGGAGGAGCAGCCTGGGACAGGTCCCCGACACGGGGGCGCTTGCGTGGCAGCCGGGAAGCCGGTGACGCACGGAGAACGCCAGGGCTGGGGGCTTCGGCGTCGCGGGGTCACACAGTTCTGACCCTACTCCGGGTGTTAACGGCGAATGCGGACGTTCAATGTCACCTGTAGACGCGGCTTTGCAAATTATTTCCTCCAGATCCGCGGCTGCCTTTTTGCTCCTTTGACGTAACCCAGCTTGCCTGGTTTGTCTTGTCTGGCCTGTGCCTTTAGGGTGACAGCAGAGAGATCGTCACCAAACCCACACCACGGTCCCCAATGCACCTGAGCCCTCCGGGGGCCCGACGGGGGGGGGAGCGTCCGTGTGTGCTCCATCCACACCACGATCACGGCTAGCAAAGGTCACCGTGATTCCCCATATCGTCACCCTCTGTGTGGTCCACGTTCTGGCAGCTGTCACCAACGTGTGCCTTTAAGACGCGAGCCTGTGTGTTTCTGCAGTGCTGGGATCCACCGCTGTGCAAGGGGTCCTCCAAGACCCCGGGAACGTCTTCTTGATTCTGTTAGTATTTCTCGACTCCCTAGCGCCCGTGAGAAGGTGGGGAACCTGGCAGCTCCCTGTCCCTTCCTTCGGTGGCCGTTCGGGGAGCTCTGCCTGGTGTCCAGAGTCACACCCTCCAGGGGACCCTCCGCTGCAGAGGACCATGGGAGGTCGGCCTTTTGTATCACGGCTGGGTTTGAAGAGTCCGTAGCCCCCCAGGCGGGATCCCCAGCGCCTGGTGGCCGGTTTCTGCCAATGGCCTGGTTCCACTCGCCCACGGCGGCCACCGGCCAAGCCACGCCCAGCCCGTCGCTCACAGAGCGGAAATTAGGGTGTCCGGGAGTTCAGATTTTAATAGCAAAAAGTGGGGGGTCACACGCCGCTCTTCCCCCAGCAAACCGTGTCTCCGGCCACTCGAGACAGGTGGGAAAGCAAGACACGGTCTCCGCGAAGAGCGAGCGATGATCTCACGTCCTTGCGATGCAAACGGATGGATTAGCAGAGATCTAAACACTGGGGGAAGGAGGCGGGAGTCCCAGGATTGGCCCTGAAGCACAGGGGAGGGGTGGGGAGGACCGCGAGAACCCTGCCCCCTCCCCCTCTAGACACGGTGAGCGGGTGGGAACGCAGAGGGCGGAGCCAAAGCCCCCCCGGGTTCCTGTCCCGGCTCCGCCTCTTCCTTGCTGTGTGACTTTGGGTGAGTGCCCTGACCTCTCTGAGCCCCAGTCTGCTCATTTCTTCCCGCCCCCCCCCCCCAGGCGGCGTCCAAATCTCAGAAGCCCCCCCTGTCGGCGCGTCCCTGGGAGTCAAGGTCAACCTCCCGAGGGTCCCAGGACGTGGCGACGACACCAGAGACCGCTGTGACACACACACATGGGGGGGAGGGGAGGGACAGTCACAGCCTGTGACACCTGAAACCGAAGCTAGAACCTTCAAGGTGCCCTGGATGGGGAAACTGAGGCTTAGAAAGGGGCAGAGCCTTATCCTGACCCCCCCAAGAAAAAAGATTTCGAGTCTCAGCCCGGGGAGGCTCCCCGAGAGTCGTGTGTGGCCGCTGGGACCCTGTCCCCGGCCGGTGGCAGCCACGCGGTCCCGACAGGATGGGGCAGGGGACCCGGGTGCCGACGACGCTGCCAGGATCGGGTCTTAGTTATCGGCCTGAATTAATGTTTTTTATTATTTGAGATCATGGTGCTTCACGCACCCTTGTGACAACAGAGACTCAGTGTCCCCCAGCGGTGACATGTCGCAAAACAACAGGGCGGGATGGCACCCGGGACGTCGGAGCCGGGACCCCTCGCGTCGCCCTGTCGTAGCCGCGTCCGCCGCCCTCCCTCCCACTCCCGCCGTGGCTCCCACCTGCCGGCCCGTGTCCCCGTCCCAGGACCGGCCCTGGTGTCAACGGGACGTCCGCGACACGGGCCCGGAAACCAAGCCCAGGGCAGGAAGCCACTGCGGTCCCCGGGGCCATCAAACCCGGGACGGGCCGCGGTCCCCAAGGCGCCACGTGTGCCCGGACGGCCCGGCCTGCTGGGGACGGGGACCCAGGGCGACAGCGGGCGCGACGACGCGGGGACTCGGTTCCCCCCCAGTGACTTCTCGCCGGCCACCTGCGCGTCCCCAACCCCCTCCGCGAAGGGGACAGGGCGACACCCGCCTTTTACCCCGGGCCCGTTCTGCTCGCTCCCCATTGGCTGGAGCGCGGCCATGTGACCGCCGCCGGCCGCAAGGGACGCTGGGAGTTGTAGTCCTTCCCGGAGCCTCCGGGTTCCGCAGGGTTCGGGGCGGGTCCTTGCGCCGCCCCGTGCCTCGGTTTCCCCATCTGCACGCCGGGGATGGCGACCACCGTTCCTCACGGGCGCGGGGCGTGTGACAGGTGGCCCGGCCGCCGCCGTGGCTCTCGGTGTTGGCGCCAGGACGTCACCGACCCCACGCCCGGGGTCCCTGTGTGGGTCCCACAACCCGTGTCCCCGCGGTCTGGGCCTGCGACCCGCACACGCGTGACCCGCCCTGCCGGGCCCCTGTCCCCGCGGCCACCGCGCAGATGGCCCAGCCGCGCAGGGGGACTCGCGCCAGCGCAGCGGTAGGAAGCGGCGTTTCTCGAACGGTCCGGTTGGTGGCGCTCGGTCCCCAGGCTGGGGTGGGGGGGGACACCTGGGGACGGGGGGACCGCCTGTCCCCTCGGGATCTGGAGTCCTGGCTGGACCCCGCAGGGCGGCGACAGACGGGGCTGCGGCCCCTGCCCTGGGGGACCTGGACCAGGAGAGGGGGCGGGCCAAGGAGGCGCCATGGCCTCGCACCTGCCCTACCCCCACCCCGTGGGCCCAAGAGGCTTCCAGAAACTTCTCTGGGGCAGACGTCGCAGCCTGGGCCACAGCTTAGGCCAGGGGCGCCCTGAGCTGTGTCCCTGCAGCCGGGAGGCGCGAAGTCACAGCCAGACCCGGGGCCCCAGGATGAGCAGAACCGTCAGAGCAAACAGCAGTTGTGCTGCTGCCTAAAACGTGCAGATTCAGGCCGGGCGTGGTGGCGCCTGCCTGTCGTCCCGGCACTGGGGGAGGCTGAGGCAGGAGGATGGCTTGAGCCCCGGAGTTTGAGGCCAGCCTGGACAACATAGCAAGACCCCATCTCTACAAAAAAGAAAAATGAGCCGGGCGTGGTGGCGCATGCCTGTCGTCCCAGCTACTCGGGAGGCCGAGGCAGGAGGATGGCTTGAGTCCCGGAGTTTGAGGCCAGCCTGGACAACATAGCAAGACCCCATCTCTACAAAAAAGAAAAATGAGCCGGGCGTGGTGGCGCATGCCTGTCGTCCCAGCTACTCGGGAGGCCGAGGCAGGAGGATCGCTTGAGTCCCGGAGTTTGAGGCCAGCCTGGACAACATAGCAAGACCCCATCTCTACAAAAAAGAAAAATGAGCCGGGCGTGGTGGCGCATGCCTGTCGTCCCAGCTACTCGGGAGGCCGAGGCAGGAGGATCGCTTGAGCCCAGGAGTCTGAGGCTGCTGTGAGCGAGGCTGACGCCACGGCACTCTAGCCCGGGTGACAGAGCCACACTCTGTCTCAAAAAATAAAATAAAAAGTGCAAATTCACCCTGGACGTTTCCCCGGCACCCAGGTGCCCGTAAGGCCAACACAGGCCCGGCCTCAGCAGCCGCGGCGTGGGGGGGAGGGGGTGTCCCAGAGCAGCAGGGACAGCGGGTCCGGGCCCCGCGCTGACGGGGACCCCCTCTCCCCACCTGTCCCCCTCCAGGTCGACCTCTACAACGCGGACCCCCTGATCTGCCGGGCGGGGCTGAAGGTGTGCTTCGGCATCCAGCTGCTGAACGCGGTGGCCCGGGTGGAGCGCGCCCTGCCCAAGGTGACCCTGCCCTTCCTGCTGCTGCAGGGCTCGGCCGACCGGCTGTGCGACAGCAAGGGCGCCTACCTGCTCATGGAGTCCGCCAAGAGCCAGGACAAGACGCTCAAGGTGAGCCGGGGACGCGCGCAGGGGACGCGCGCAGGGGACGCGCGCAGGGGACGCGCGCAGGGGACGCGCGCAGGGGACGCGCGCAGGGGACGCGCGCAGGGGACGCGCGCAGGGGACGCGCGCAGGGGACGCGCGCAGGGGACGCGCGGGGATAAATAGGGAATCCGGGGCAGCTGCTCGTGCTAAGCGGACACGTGACAGACACGTGACAGTCACGTGCGGGTCATTAGGCACCAACGAGCCTCAGCGGGGGAGGAGGAGGAGGAGGAGAGAAAACCGCCTTCAGCTGAGCACTGGGCAAATGGAATCTTCAGGAAAAAAGTGTCAGGGTCGTGCCCAAACTCCGGGGACACACACGTGACGCGGTGTTCCCCTGCACAGACGCAGGGCACCTGTCCCCTCCCGGGCCTGACCCCCCCCCCGTGTCTCTCCTGCCCCGCAGATCTACGAAGGTGCCTACCACGTGCTCCACAGGGAGCTTCCGGAAGTGACCAGGTCCGTCTTCCACGAAATACACATGTGGGTGTCGCAAAGGACAGCCGCGGTGGCCGCAGCCCGGTCCCCGCCCTGAGCGGCGCTGGCAGGGGAGGGGGGGGTTGTCCCCGCTCGCTGGAGGCCTGGGGGACGCAGGGCAGCGGAAGGGCAGAGACCGATGCTCACATGTGGCTTGCAAAAAAAAAAAAAACACCAAACAAACAAAAAACAAACGAACCAAAAAAAAAACCCCAAACAAAAAAAAAAAAACCCAAACCAAAAAAAAAAAACCAAACAAAAAAAAACGCAAACAAAAAAAAAACCCAAACAACCAACAAAACAAAAACCCCACAAATCACAAATTGCAGGAATCTCTAGCACAAGTGACTTTTGAAAAAAAAAAAATAGACGTTTCTGTCATTTATTCGGCCATCAGCCACCAGAGCTACCTTAAAGGATAGAGATTTTATGCAAAAAAAAAAAAAAAAAAAGTTATAGGGAATGTTCCGGAAAAGGAATATGCTAGAATGTCGTTGTTCAATAAAGCCAAGCCTCTGCCCCGCCTCTCCCGGCGCCCACGAGGTCCCCAGGAACTCCTGGTGTCCTGCAATAATCATCTGGGGGCTCCCCTCCTGCCCGCCACCCCCCCTCCCTGCACCCCTCCCCCACCCTGTGGCCTCGCTCCGGCCACGTGACGGGGTGGCTGGTGTCCTCGGAGAGGCCCAGAGAATGACCCTGGCAGCCTGAGGCCCGGCTCCATCAGGGGGAATCGGCTGAGCCCAGAAAGAGCTGAACAGGGAGGGGACCCCAGGGCCCTTCTCCTGTCCCCTCTCTGTCCCGCGGCGCTGGGTGCCGAGCGTGTGACGAGGCCACCCTTCCTTGAGCCACTAACCTTCCCCGATGCTACCAGAGAATCATATATGAGATGCAAAATCTAATATATAACGTATATTCTAGAGCAGACACTATTTTGCTGGGGAGGTGGGTGGAGCAGGGGGTCCTAGAGGACCCCAAGCCTGATGCTGCTGCACTGGGACGGGCTGGCTGGAGGCGGCGGGGCCGGGAGGGCCTGTGCTGCAGGAGCTAAGCCGGTGGTCCCCAAGACGGGGACCTCAGGGACGAGGAGCAGGGAGAGAGGCCCAGCGCAGTGGCGTCTCCGCCTCCCAGCCCGGGGGCTGCGTGGGGCCCTCGGTGGCCCAGAGCAGCGACTGGAGGTGCCCCTCCCTGTCCCTGGTGCCACCTCCCCACCCTGCCCTTGGCCTCAGCAATAAACGGGGATCACCCTCCCCCCGCCCCCCGCTGCCTTGGGGACGGTTTCACCTTCAACATGGGACTCGCTGTTACCTCCAGACGCTCCTGAGCGCTCGTGTGACCGGGGTGGGGACGCTGCCACCTGAGGACGGTGCCATCTGGGGGCCTCGGGACCCCCGAGCGTGAAGTCTGGGAGTCGGGGGCTCGGCCCGGCCCGGCTGTCGTCCCGGCTCATTCTGGTCCCCTGGCGAGGGGACCCCTCCGTCCCCTCCCGCAGTCACTGCCCGGGGTCACGGCCTGGCGTCCCCGCCTGAGCCCCGACAACCCCGGCGGCCACCAGCCCCGGGACGCCCCAGCTTCTCAGCTCAGGAAACGCAGAAACCCCGTCCCCAAGCCCAGACACGCCCCCGCGCTCGGAGCTGTCATTGTCACCAGGAGCTGCAGCCCCGAGGGTCACACGCAGGCCCCCGCCGCCTCCCAGATTCAAGCCTTGGTGGCCCGAGCCCTTCTCAGCAGTGACAGCTCCGTGCGTCACCCTGGGCGTCAACGTCCCACCGACGCCGCCGGGAGGGGAACGTGGGTTTGGGAGGGACGCGGGGGCCGCAGCTGGTCCCAGCCCTGGGACACGAGGGGACGCGAGGACGCGAGGCCCCGCTGGCTTCTGGGTGACACCGTCTCCTCTCTCTGTCACTAACGCAAACCTTGTCGGGACCACGACGCCCTTCCGCGCCAGTCACTGCTCTGTGAGCGTCACCACGGCTACCGCGGCTGGGGACCCGCGTGTCCCCGCTTGGAACTATTAAAGGGCCCCGTGCGCACTACAGCTCACCCCAGTAAACCAGGTGTTTTCTGACTGGCGTCCGTCTGTCCCTCTGTCCCTCTGTCCGGCCGCGACCCCAGAGGCCGGCGTCCCTTGCGTCTGGCTGGTCCTCATCCGCTCTCTCCCCGCCCACACCTGTCCCTCCAAAGCGTCATCCTCTGGCGCCCTGGCTGTCACCCCCCCCCCAAGGGACAGAGACAGCAGGCTGGCTCCTGGGTGGGTCCCCATTTTCTCCCGCGAACCGTTAAGAACGTTCCCGCACGGCGGCGGCTGGAGGGGCTGTCAAAACGCGAGCAGGACGATGGCCCCTCTGTGCTCAAAGTGCCACCAAGTCCCCAAATCGGCCTCCCTGCCTCCACCGGCCCGGCCTCCGGGACGTCTGTTCTGCTCGTCCACCTGGTGGCGCTCTGGGCCCTGCGGAAGGCCACGTCCCCACCTGCCCAGAAACACCTAACGGGGCAGGGAGGGGGCGCTGAGCGTGGCACCGGGTGGCCCGGCCACCCGTGCGGTCCCCAGAAGGGCCGGGCGTTTGGTTGCGTGCGAAATTCTCAATCATTTTGACGCGAGGGGCCCCGCAAGCTTGTGTCTGGCCCTGGCCAAAGCTGGGGCGTCCCTGCAGGGAACACGGCGTCCTCAGCAGCCGCCAACCGCAGGGCGGGCCAAGGTGGCTCACGCCTGTCATCCCGGCACTCTGGGAGGCCGAGGCGGGAGGATCGCTCGAGGTCAGGAGTTCGAGACCAGCCTGAGCAAGAGCGAGACCCCGTCTCTACTAAAAATAGAAAGAAATTAGCTGGACAACTAAATATACATACAGAAAAAATGAGCCGGGCGTGGTGGCGCATGCCTGTCGTCCCAGCTACTCGGGAGGCTGAGGCAGGAGGATGGCTTGAGCCCCGGAGTTTAAGGCCAGCCTGGACAACATAGCAAGACCCCATCTCTACAAAAGAGAAAAATGAGCCAGGCGTGGTGGCGCATGCCTGTCGTCCCAGCTACTGGGGAGGCTGAGGCAGGAGGATCGCTGGAGCCCAGGAGTCTGAGGCTGCTGTGAGCGAGGCTGACGCCACGACACTCTACCCGGGCGACAGAGCGAGACTCTGCCTCAAAAAACAAACAAACAAAAAAAATACGGTTCTGATGAAATTCCAGAGCAAGACAAAGCATCCAGGCCGGGGGACGGAGACTCCAGAGACCAAACAAAATCCGGAGAGGCTGGGCCTTGTGTGCGCGGAGCCCACGTCTACACTGAAATCCACCTCATTTTTCAACTAAGCGTAGACACTGCATTTGAAATTGTCATTTCAGTGGAATCCCGCTGTGTGGCCCCCCCCCCCAGGGTGACCTCGGCTTCCTCCTGGGGGACGCAGAAGCCACCCTGACCCTCCAGCGGTGGCAGCTCTGCCTGCAACGATGCCGTGGCTGTGTCTGAGCCACTCAAACACCAGTTCCAGAACATTCTTCCTCAACCGCCTCCGCTATTGTTTCCACTTAAAATCTGCTCAAAAATAGAAAACGCCACAATTTCAACAAACGTCTGTCAGACAAGCCACGTTCGCTGCACGAACTCATTTTTCCCCCAATGCATCAAGAAATGCAAGTAATTATCATTTTTTTTTCTTTAAACGTTCAGATCATCTGCTCAAAAACAGAAAACGCCAGAATTTCAACGACCGACTGTCAGAAAAGCCACGTTTGCTGCACGAACTCATTTTTCCCCTAATGCATCAAGAAATGCAAGTAATTATCATTTTTTTTTCTTTAAACGTTCAAATCATCTGCTCAAAAATAGAAAACGCCACGATTTCAACGACCGTCTGTCAGAAAAGCCACGTTCGCTGCACGAACATATTTTCCCCCGATGCATCAAGAAATGCAAGTAATTATCATTTTTTTTTTTCCTTTAAACGTTCAAATCTCCCTTGCGCAGGCGGGTCTGAGGTGACACCTGCTAGCGGGTGAGGCCACCGGCCGGGGACCCCGCCCTTCCGGTCTGTGGACTTCGGAAAAATTCAAGTCATTCCTGCTGGCGCCTCCCACGAAGGGGACGGAGACCCAGCCTCAGTTTACCCAACACGCTGAGGGAGCTCTTCCCACTCGACACTGGCTACTCGGGCGCTACTTTGTACGCAGGCCCGATTTCCGGATGGGTAAACTGAGGCAGCGTGGTGGCAACGTGGCCGTGTCAGCCCCCAGGCCCTGGCGCAGCCCCTGCCCCGCACCCAGGGGACACATCTCCCTGCCCCCCTCTCCCCATGCCCTGTCCCAACTGCTCCGTCATTTCTGGTCCCTTCCGACCTCACGGCCTCCCCTCCCCGTGTAACCAACAGGCGAGGGCGACACGGATGAAAATGCATTTGGAGATAAAAAAAAAAAAAAAAAAAAACACAACAAAAAAAAAAAACAGAAAGTGTTGGAAAATGACAAAGCAGAAAGGCTTTATAAACAATTGCAAAACCACCGCAGGGTGACTCAAGATGCCCCCTGTTTCCTTCCGGTCCTGCCCCCGGGGCTGTGTCACCAAGCTGAGGCCACCCAGGGTGCCCTTCGGGGACACCCCACTGCCCTGGACCCTGAGGCTTCTCGGGGCTCCTCTCTGCCTTGTAACTGTGCCCCGAGGTCACAGCCCCGCAGGAAGGGTCGCCCTGGGGACAGACCGGTCCCCCCCTGCCAACCCTGCTCCCAGGACCCCGCCGGTCCCTCGCTGCCACCCGGGACGCAGGCTCCGACTCCCGGGGGGTCATCCAAGCTTTATTGCCACACGCAGCCCCCTGGCCCTGAGCGGCCCTGCGCGCGCGACAGTGGCCCGGAGACGCCAGCCGGGGCCAGTCCGGGCCGCGAACCGGATCCGGGGGACAGAGGGTGGCACCGAGGGGCCGCAGCCCGCCCCGCGCCAGGTTCCCTGAGAAGCGCGCGCCCCGGGTCTTGGGGACGCCTTGTGCACGGGGACAGGGGGGCTCAGCCCGCAGAGACCCTCCCCGTCCCCCCCCACCCGGGGTCCCCAAGCTCACGGCGGAGGGTGGCCCCGGCGACGACCCACCGCGACGCCCCCGGGAGCGCAAGGAGCAGCCGCGCGCACACGCACGCGCGTCCCCGCAGGGGCTCAGCAGTCCAGGCCGATGGCCACCAGCAGGTCCTCGAGCGCCCGCAGCCGCTGTCGCGCCTCCTCGATGGCGCTGTAGGTCTGCACGGTGCTGGCCACGTGGAAACGGATGTCGTCCACCAGCGGGATGGAGTCGGTCTCCTGCCGCGCCGCCACGGCCGCCGCCTCCTCCCGGACGGCCTCCGCGAAGTCCTCGCGCTCCACCAGCTGCGCGACACGACCCGGGGGACGGGTGGGCAGGACCGCTCAGCGCGCGGGGGGTGGGGGTCGCGCTCTCCTGTCCCGCGGGGGGGGTGGGGAGGGGTGGGGTCGCGCTGTCCTGTCCCGCCCCGGGCCCACCTTGTCGATGACCTTGGCCATGAACTCGGTACACTGGTCCTCCAGCCGCGCCAGGCGGAACAGCTTGGCCACGCGCCACACGCCCACCACGCTGTCCTCGTCCAGCAGCTGCGCCAGGCTGCGGCCGCATAGACGCTTCAGGCCGGGCAGCAGGTACATGTCGGCCACGCCGAGCACGTCGTAGGCGGCCTCGGGGGGCAGCTGCGGCGACACAAGCGGGCGGAGGGACACCCCGAGGTCACCGAGGGCTCCCGGGGCCGGGACTTGTTTCGGGTGGGGGAGGGGAGGGGCAGAAGCTCCCTGTCCCCAACCCCCACCCCTCTCCCCAATTGCCACCAAGCGTGGCCACGGAGGTGTCCCCGGCGGAACGTGGGAAGTTGGGGTCACAACCGCCAGGGGCTTGTGAAACCGGAACCGGCCTCCCCGCTTCCTCCCGGGGCGCGAGTTTGCCCACGGCCCGCCCGTTCTGCCCGTGTAGACGCGGCCCGGCCACCGCCACCCGCCTCTGTCATCTGTGTCGCCTTTGCACCGCAGAGTGGCTTTGACACAGGCCACGTGGGCCACAGAGCCGGAAAAGTTTGCCTTTAGGGAAAAGGTTTGCACTAGGGGACGGCACGGGTCCCCCTGGGTCCCCCGCGAGCCACCTGCCCTGGGTCCCCACTTCAGACACCAAAGGGAAAGGAAGTCCCTCTTCCCGAAGCCACCGCATCTCGGTGTCTCTTTGTCACACACGGTGGCCTTTACGCGCTCGCTCACACCCTGGCAGAGGGGACCCTCCGCGCTCTGGCTGCCGCCCGTGTGGCCCTGTGTCCAGGGCGCCTCGGGGCAGCTGGGGACACACGGGACGGCTGGGGACAGCTGGGGACACGGGGCGGCAGCAGGGGAAGAGGTGACCGGAGGCTCCCGGACCCCACGGCTCTGCGGCGACCCAGGGACAGGAGGCTCCGGGCTCGCCACTGCGGCACTCGGGGCTCCTGTCCCCCCAGCCACCCTCCTGCTGGAGAGGTTGGGGACCGCAGTGTCACCTGCTCCTGCTGAGTCTTGTCACCGACTACGGCTGCCTGAAGCGAAACCGCACAGCGGTGCCACGACCTCGCTCCTAGCCTGTCCCCCCGCCACCCCGTGTCCCCCACGGGGACCCGCCGGGACCTTCCGCGACCTCCCTTCCCCCAGCGCCCCGGGGACCACGCAGGCCCCGCGTCCCCGTCCCGCCGCCCCGCGCGGGCCCGCACCTCGGTGTGGTCGCTGTACACGTAGTACAGCACGTGCGTGAAGACCTCGGGCGACACGCCCCGCAGGGTGACAGCCGGGGGGTCCCCCGGGGCCGCGGGCTCCTCGCTCTCCCGAAAGTGGCCGTCCAGCAGGGCCCGGAAGTAGTCGCTGCGGCCGCAGAAGAAGGCCTGGGGGGGGCGGGTGACAGGGGAGGGCGCGAGGGCCGGGGTCTGTCTCCAGGGGAGGGGGGCTGGGGACAAGGGGGTGGGGACGGAGGGGACAGGGAGGGGACGGGCACCTTGTGACACAGGAAGCTACAGCTGGCCACTCGGAAGCAGACGTCGGGGCAGCTGCTGAAGCCGTCGGGGCTCGGGAACGGCAGCTCCCCAAGGTCCCCCTGGGACGCGCAGAGGTGGCCGGAACGACAAGGAGGCTCAGAACAGGGAACGCACAGCAACCGGAGCCAAGTTTCTGGGGACCCGGACCCGAGTCGCCCCTCCCGCCCGCGGGGTGCGGGGTCCCCCGGCTCACCCGGAGCTCGGGGGGCAGCGCGCAGCGGGCCAGCATAGCCAGATCCTCCCGCAGCCGGGGGTCCCCGGGGGGCGGCTCGATGGTCAGCACCTTCACGCACGTGCCGGGCTTCGAGGCCACTGCGGGCGGGACGGTGGCTTCAGGGCGTCCGGCCGGGCCCCGCCAGAGCCCTGCCCGCGACCCCCGGACCCCCCGGGACGCACCGAACTCGGACACCTTCGCGCACTTGGCCTCCAGGTCGCCGAGCAGGTCCCAGAGCTGGCACTGCTTGGCCAGGCGCTGGCAGTCACCCACGTGCTCCACGCCGATGTCCAGCCGGCCTGGGGGCGGGGCAGGGCGGGGCCCGCAGCTGTCACCGGGCCCCTCCCACCCAGCCACCCCCTGGCTGTGGGGCCACCTGCTGTCTTGAGGGAGGGGGACGGTCCTACAGGCCCCGGGGCAGACAGGACGAGCTCCTCCTACGGGGCAGGCACCCCAATGCGGAGTTCCGCGCCCCGACCCCGGAGGCGACTGCGGGGACCGAGGGAGGCTCTAGAGGTGACAGGTCAGCCCCGCCCCGCCCGTGCCACCCGTGCCCGCGGGTCACCTGTGTACAGGTACTGCAACAGGGCCCCGAAGGCGACCGGGTTGATCTGTGGGCGCAGCCAGCAGCAGAAAGGGACGGTCAGAGGCGGCCGCCCCAGCGCCAGTCCCCCGCCGTCCCCTCCCCCCCGTCACCCCGCGGGGACCCACCAGCGGGTGCCTGAGGACCACGACGCCCTTGCCCTTCCACTTGGTGTCCAGCATGTTGGCGAAGTAGGCGCTGCGGGCGCCCAGGACGCAGCGGTGCGCCCGGAACGGCTTCCCGTGCACCACGAAGGCCACGTCGCTGTGGAGACCCTGCTCCAGAAGCCTGGGGACAGACGCGACAGCCGGGCGGGGGGGACGGGGGGGGAACATTCAGGAACGCCCAGCCCAGCCCAGCCCGGCGCAGAGGGGACCCGCGGCGGCGGCGGGGGGACGGGGGACATTCAGGAACGCCCAGCCCAGCCCTGCCCGGTGCAGAGGGGACCCGCGGCGGCGGGGGGGACGGGGGACATTCAGGAACGCCCAGCCCAGCCCTGCCCGGTGCAGAGGGGACCCGCGGCGGCGGGGGGGACGGGGGACATTCAGGAACGCCCAGCCCAGCCCTGCCCGGTGCAGAGGGGACCCGCGGCGGCGGGGGGGACAGGGGGACGTTCAGGAACGCCCAGCCCAGCCCAGCCCGGTGCAGAGGGGACCCGCGGCGGCGGCGCCCCACACCCGGGCTCACCGCTGCAGGAAGTCGTCGTAGTAATCCCGCCGCCTGCAGGAGGCGGTGACCTGCTTGTAGTCGCGCAGCGCCCGGCGGATGGCGTCGCTCAGCGCCCCGTACAGGCAGCGCTCGCCGTCGAAGGTGTTGGCCTCGCAGCGCGCGCCTGGGGACGGGCGGGGACCCGCCTGTGAGCAGGACCCTCCCCCGACCCCGCAGCCGGGGGACACGTGGGGACAGGCCCTAAGCCTCCTGCCCCTCGCTGGCCCTGGAGTCCCCTCCTCCAACGACCCTGGGCTCATCGCGACCGCAGCAAGGCGCACGCACGCGCACTCGCGTGCACACCCTGAAAGGGGACACTCCGCGGCTGGCCCTGTCCCCGGCGCGGCGACAGAGCAGCAGACAAAACACACAGGCCCCTGCCCCCGCCGGACTCACACCCTGGTCGGGGCGGGACCACAAACGGTGGCGGGGACTAGCAAGGAAAACGGAGAGGAAGGGGGACAGGGGTGGTGGCCGCCACACAGGGCGATCGCACGGGGCCACCGTGGCGGCAGCGATGCGCACAGAGCATGTGACAGAAGGGAGCAGGCCAGGCCGTGCAGAGAGAGGCGGGAAAGGGCGGTCCGAGCAGGACGCGCCGCACGTGCAAAGGCCCTGAGGCAGCAGCAGGAACAGGGGACAGAGGGGGACGGACAGACTCTGGGCGGGGGCGGGGCGAGGAGGGGGCGAGGAGGGGGCGGGGCGAGGAGGGGGCGGGGCGCGCGCGGAGGCCCTTGACCGCGCGCATGCGCACACGCTCGCTCGCGCGCGCGCTCACCGTTGGCCAGCAGGTAGAGCACCAGCTCCTCGTGGCCGCACAGGCAGGCGTAGTACCTGCGGGGGACAGGAAGCGCAGGGGCCGTCGGGAAGCACCCAGGGGACCCTCCCCGCCCGCCCCCCCCCAGGGCCACCAGCCCGGCACTCACAAGGGGGTGCTGTCCCACTTGTCGCGCACGTTCACCTCCACGTCCCGCTGCTCCAGCAGGTACCTGCGCGGGAGGGAAGCGGGTCACCGCCGGGGTCAGAGCCCCACCGCGGCAGGGGTCCCCCAGACGAGGACAGGCGACACGGGCAGGGCAGGGCGCAGACAGGCGGGCACTGAGCGCCAACAGCGGCTGCGGGGGCTGCGGGGGCCGAGCCGAGCTGGGAAGGCTGAGACTTTGGCCCTCCTGGCGTTTCGGGGACAGAGACGGGGTGACAGGGACCCCGTCTCAGCCACAGGCCCCCCCCCCCCCGGCTGCGTGTGTCGGGAGGCCAGCCCTGCTGGAGGCAAGGGACAAGAGGGACGCTTCTGCAGGCGCACCACCAGGGCGCGACAGATCCCGGAGGGCGGAAGTCACCAGGCGAGGTGGCCGCTGAGAGGTGGGAGGTGACAGAGGGGACTCAGCGACCCGCCGGTGGGGCCGGCCATCAGGGAGGTGGGGACAGCCCAGGGCAGGTGTCCAGGTGGGACCTTAGAGTGCGCCGAGCTGCACTCCGGTCATTCCCGGGTGGCACCTGATGTTGGGGACGGGCCCAGGGAGGCTTGGGGACAAAGGCAGCCTGGGACCGGCCCAGGAGAGGTCGGAAGTGATGGGTCAAGGCCAGGGAACGAGGAAGAAAAGAGCAAAGAGAAAGGAGGCCGAGGAGGAAGAGGGGGAGGCCGAGGGAGACAGGTGTCCCCAGTCCCAGCCTGGCCCACGGGGACGGTGACTTCGGCGCCAGGTTCGCTTTAGCTGCATCCGGGGTTCCTGAGTCCCCGGAGACCGGAGGCGCATTCTGGGCTCTAGACGTCCCAGCGCCAGGTCGTGACACCATCAGACAAAGGAGCCACGTCCGGAGTCCCAGGCCTGCCCCCGGGGCGCGACACCCGGACCCTACTGGATCCCAGGGCGGCCCACCTTGGCCCCCGCCCACTTCTCCTTCGGGCCTCGGCGCAGCAGTCCCCTCCTCCAGGAAGCCCTCCGGAGGTGAACCACCACCGGCATCCCCGCCCCGGACGGCCCGGGCGCCCGCCCTTGGGGGGTCCCGCGCCCGCCAAGGCCTACGGCGGGGCCCGCGCGCCCGCACGCCCCCCGGGACGGCGGGGTCCTCACCGCACTCGGCCCACATCCCCCTTCCTGCAGCTGGCGAACAGGTCGCTGGTGTCCATGGCGCGCAGGCTCGGACCCCGGCCGCGCGACCTCGGGCGGCGACGCGGCGCGCCGGGCCGGACGTAAACACGGGACGCCCCGCCCGGCCCGCTCGGCAGCGCAGCGGCGCCTGGCGCTCGGAGGACCGCCGAGGCCCCGCCCCCCGCCGCCGGCCCCGCCTCCGCTGACGCCCCGCCCCCCGCCTCGCCGGCCCCGCCTCCCCACGGCCCGCCCCCAGCCGAGCCGGCCCCGCCCCCCGCCCCCGCCGCCGGCCCCGCCTCCGTCCACGCCCCGCCCCCAGCCTCCTTCCATGTCACTCCCCGGCAGCGCCGGCCCCGCCTTCCCCCACGCCCCGCCCCCAGCCGCGCCGGCCCCGCCCCCAGCCGCGCCGGCCGCTCCTCCATCCACGCCCTGCCTCCCCCCGCCCCGGCCGCGCCGGCCCCGCCTCCCTTCACGCTCCGCCCCCGCCTCCTTCCACGCCACGCCCCGGCAGTGCCGGCCCCGCCTCCCCCCGCCCCCAGCCTCGCCGGCCGCTCCTCCCTCCACGCTCCGCCCCCTCCCCTCAGGCCCCGCCCCCTCCCCGCCCCGCCCCCCGGACGCAAGAACCAGGCGCGCAGGCGGGCGGCGGGGCCCGTGGTCTCCGGGCGGCTTTAATGGAGTCCGGGGCGCGGGGCGCGCCGGCCGCCACCCGCAGGGCCGGGCGGGGTGCGGGGCCGGGAAGCGGGGCCTCGGGCGGGGGTGGGGGGCTGGGCCGGGGCCGCTGGTGAACCCGGGGCGCGGGGGGCCGTCCGCTTCTTCGGGGTCCGCCCTGCCCGTCCCCGGCGGGCGCGGGGCGCGGGGGGCCCGGGCGGCGGCCGCGCTCACAGGTGCGTGTCCTCCTCGAACACGTCCGAGTCCTCGGGGTCCCGCTTGACCCCCATGAGCGCCCCCCAGCTGCCCGGGCCGTTGAGGGCGCGGCCGTTGAGCGCGAGGTGCTTCTCCGGCAGCTCCGACTGGCTGTCGCTGGCCACGTCCAGCGTGGGGTTGTCGTGGCAACCGTTCTCCACGAAGCGCAGCTCCTCGCCGTGCGACTGCGGCGGAGACGGCGGCTGGGCGGGCGCCGCGGTCCCCCTGCCCTGCCCTGCCCTGTCCAGTCCCCTCCCCCCCGCCCCGTCCCCTCCCCCCCGCCCCGTCCCCTCCCCCCCGCCCCGTCCCCTCCCCCCCGCCCCGTCCCCTCCCCCCCGCCCCGTCCCCTCCCCCCGTCCCATCCGCCCCGCCCTGTCCCGTCCCCTCCCCCGCCACGCCCCCTCCCCCCCGCCCCCTCCGCCCCGCCCCGTCCCCTCCCCCGCCACGCCCCCTCCCCTCCCCTCCCCCGCCACGCCCCCTCCCCTCCCCTCCCCCGCCCCGTCCCCTCCCCCCCGCCCCCTCCGCCCCGCCCCGTCCCCTCCCCCGCCACGCCCCCTCCCCTCCCCTCCCCCGCCACGCCCCCTCCCCTCCCCTCCCCCGCCCCGTCCCCTCCTCCTGCCCTGCCCCCTCCCCCCCAATCCCCTCCCCATCCCCTCCCCCCCACCCCGTCCCCTCCCCCCCACCCCGTCCCCTCCCCCTGCCCCACCCCGTCCCCTCCCCCTGCCCCGCCCCCATCCCCTTGCTCCTGCCCCCCACCCCCTGCCCCCCTCCCCCGTCCCCTCCCCCCCACCCCGTCCCCTCCCCCCCACCCCGTCCCCTCCCCCTGCCCCACCCCGTCCCCTCCCCCTGCCCCGCCCCCCATCCCCTTGCTCCTGCCCCCCACCCCCTGCCCCCCTCCCCCGTCCCCTCCACCCCACCCCCCCAGAGCACCTACAAAACTGCAAAACCCCACCCCGGGCATCCCCGGGGCGCCACCCCATACCTGAGCTCGACTCCCTTCTTAAAATAATTCTAATAATCCCGCACTCCCAAAAAAACCCCATTGCTTCGCTAACCACCGGGGTCCCCTGCTATAGAGAGACCCCGCCTGTGAGCTGGGCGGAGCGTCGCCAGGCCCCGCCCCCTCGCTCCTGGGGACGCCTCCCCCACCTCCCCGCATTGCCCACCCACCCTCCAGATGCGCGCGCCCCGCGCCCCGGCCCCGCCGTCCCCGCCGTCCCCCGCCGTCCCCGCGCTCACCACGTGCTTGAGCTTGGGCAGCCGGCGCTGCCAGCAGTTGTAGAGCAGGCCGAGCGCGATGATGATGACGCAGATGGCGCCGATGACCACCAGCACCACGAACAGCGTCCCGTAGTCGCTGCGCACCTGGGTGGCCCGCGCCTGGCAGCTGCTGGTCATGGAGTAGTTCTGGATGCCAATCTGGGGGGGGCGGGGCGCAGCTTCCTGAGCCGAGGTCCTGGGGTGCCCTGGGCTCCCCCAGGGGGTCGCAGGGTTTCAGGAGGTGCAGGGACAGTCCTGCTGGCTCCTGAAGTCCCCTCGGGCCTGTCCCTGTGCTGGGCGGGGCTCGCGCTCCCCTCCCCATCCCGTTTACCTAAGAACAGCTTCAAGCCCCACCCCCCATCCCCACCCAAGCCCCACCCCCAACAACCCCACCCAAGCCCCACCCCCCACATCCCCACCCCCCACCCCCACCCAAGCCCCACCCCCCCATCCCCACCCCCACCCCCCATCCCCACCCAAGCCAACCCCGAGCCCGAACTCTGTCTGGCAGTGGCCTTGACCCCCGCCCTGCTGCTAGACGCAGTCCAGCAAGACGGGCCTCTTTGTCCCTGTCCCTGCCACTTCCAGACTGAGGGACAACGGCCACCGTGAGCCCCTTTCCACACACCCCACCACACACGGCACAGCTTCCACCTCGGGCGTGGGACTGCGGTGTTCTGGTCTCATTCTGGTCAGTGCACATCACCAGCAACCGTGCAGGGCCACCACCCCCGGCCTCCCAGCTGCCTCCCTTTCCCACCACGCCCACGCTGGGACAGGTGCTTCATCAGATGGGGCGTCAAGGTGACTCCTGATGAAGAGGCTGAGGCTTCTTTGGGACAACGTTTTTTTTGTCTTAAGAGACAGAGTCTCACTCTGTCGCCCGGGCTAGAGTGCCGTGGCGTCAGCCTCGCTCACAGCAGCCTCAGACTCCTGGGTTCAAGCAATCCTCCTGCCTCAGCCTCCCGAGTAGCTGGGACGACAGGCATGCACCACCATGCCCGGCTCATTTTTCTTTTTTTCTTTTTTGTAGAAATGGGGTCTTGCTATGTTGCCCAGGCTGGCCTCCAACTCCTGGGCTCAAGCCATCCTCCTGTCTCAGCCTCCCGAGTAGCTGGGACGACAGGCATGCGCCACCACGCCCGGCTCATTTTTCTTTTTTTTTTTATTTAGTTGTAGATTCGAGGTCTCGCTAGGTCTCCCAGGCTGGTCTCGAACCCCTGACCTCCAGCGATCCTCCCGCCTCGGCCTCCCGAAAGAGCTCCCCTCTCCAAGGCTGGGCCTTCAGTCTCCTGTGGTTTCTGTAAACTACCTAAATATTTCTAGTACTTTCCTCTGGATGATTTAAGGTAGCAAGGGTCAGATTTTCGTGCTAGATTCGGCCACGCAGAAACCTCCAAAGACCCAGCATGCCTTTCAGCCAAGTCAGTCTGATATGAGTGCCCAGTCAGGCCAGGATGCCCAGGGGCAGGAGGAAGAGGCAGGGAGGGCTGTATAAAAAGGTCAAGGCTGAAGGTCACGTTCTCTCCCGTCCCAGCAGGCTCTGCACGCTGGGCACGGCTGGTACCATCCACGGGCTCCTTCTGTCCCACGGAACCACGTCTCAGGGAGGCCCGAAACCAGCAGGCCACCCTGAGCACGATTCCGTCCCTTGCTCCTTTGACCCAGAGCACGCGGCAGCCCCCTGCGCCCAGGGCTTTGCGCAACGGGGACGGGAGGGACCACGGAAGCAGCTCACGGGTCCCGGGTCCCCGCGCTCTTACCTCCACCAGGCTCCTCCGGATGTCACCCAGCATGGCAAGGACGTCTTGAGTGGGCACCACCCCTGGCGGGGACAGATGACGAGATGGGCACAGCCGTGGCCCAAGCCCGCTCGCCCCCCTTCCTGGCTCCCTCCCCCAGGCACACGTCCCTCTGAATTCTTTTTTTTGAGACAGAGTCTGGCTCTGTCGCCCGGGCTAGAGTGCCGTGGCGTCGGCCTCGCTCACAGCAGCCTCAGACTCCTGGGCTCAAGCGATCCTCCTGCCTCGGCCTCCCGAGTAGCTGGGACTACAGGCATGCACCACCACGCCCGGCTAATTTTTCTTTTTTGTAGAGATGGGGTCTTGCTATGTTGTCCAGGCTGGCCTCAGACTACGGGGCTCAACCCATCCTCCCGCCTCAGCCTCCCGAGTAGCTGGGACGACAGGCATGTGCCACCATGCCCGGCTCATTTTCCTTTTTTTCTTTTTTGTAGAGATGGGGTCTTGCTATGTTGTCCAGGCTGGCCTCAAACTCCAGGGCTCAAGCCATTCTCCTGCCTCAGCCTCCCGAGTCGCTGGGACTACAGGCATGCGCCACCACGCCCGGCTCATTTTTTTTTTTTTTTCTATATTTTTGGTTGTCCAGCTAATTTCTTTCTATTTTTAGTAGAGACGGGGTCTCGCTCTTGCTCAGGCTGGTCTCGAACTCCTGACCTCGAGCGATCCTCCCGCCTCGGCCTCCCAGAGTGCCGGGATGACAGGCGTGAGCCACCGCGCTGGGCCTGAATTGATTTCTCAGATCACCGCGTGACGGGTGTCACACCGGACGGCCACTTGCAGAGCCCCAGGCGCGGTGAAGGTGAACGTGTCCCCTTCTCACCCCCGCGCTGCGAGCCGGGGCCCCTTCGTGCGTCCCCTGCCTGCGGCAGGAACACACCTGTCCCCTGGCCTCCCGTTCCCGATCCTCGCGCCCTCCGGGCCCCCCAGCTGCCCGCCCCACTCACCCTGCTCGCCCACCAGCGTCATGAGGAGGTGCTGCTCCTTCTCGCTGGGCTTGCTCAGGGAGATGTGCCAGGCGCCCTGGTGGCCGCCGCCGTGGCGGGCCAGCACCTCCTCCACCAGGGCCAGGAGCTGCGGCCCCCGCCGCTGCCGGAACTCCTCCTGGAGGGGCAGAAAGAGCCGCCCCCCGAGGTCAGTGCTGGACAGCGGCCCGGCCCCCCTCGCCCTCACGGCCAGAGCCCTCTGGCTATTGCCCCCGAGAGCCCCGAGCTGGGCCACCGGGCGGAAACGTGGCAACCCCAGGACACACGTCCGTTTGTCCCCGTCCAATGTCAGGTGCCTCCGCGCTGCCCGGGCCCCCAGCCCTAAGCCAGCCGGGCACAGGGCCGGTCCCAGGGACGCCACAGCAGCCCAGGAAGCACAGATCCGCCCACGTACGATGACAAGCCCAGGAGCTGGGCACACAGCGCACGGAGGACTGTGTGGCAACAGGTCACCAGTGCTCGAGTGCACGGGCTGGGGACGGACACCAGGCCACAGGCCGAGAGATGACGCGTCACCATCACCACCGACACTTGGCGGGGAGAGGTGGGCGTAGCGTAGCCGGACTCATCTCCCCTGTCACCGCAGAGACGGCGAGGGGAGAAAGCCGTCCGAGTGTCCCCGCAGTGGTGGCCAGAAGAATTGACACAGGCCGGGCGCAGGGGCTCACGCCTGTCACCCCAGCTACTCTGGGGAGGCCGAGGCGGGAGGATCGCTCGAGGGCAGGAGTTCGAAACCAGCCTGAGCAAGAGCGAGACCCCGTCTCTACTAAAAATAGGCAGAAATTAGCTGCACAGCTAAAAATATATAGAAAAAATGAGCCGGGCGTGGTGGCGCATGCCTGTAGTCCCAGCTACTCGGGAGGCTGAGGCAGGAGGATCGTTGGAGCCCTGGAGTTTGAGGCCAGCCTGGACAACATAGCAAGACCCCATCTCTACAAAAAAGAAAACTGAGCCAGGCGTGGTGGCACACGCCTGTCGTCCCAGCTACTGGGGAGGCTGAGGCAGGAGGATCGCTTGAGCCCTAGAGTTTGAGGCCAGCCTGGACAACATAGCAAGACCCCATCTCTACAAAAAAGAAAAATGAGCCGGGCGTGGTGGCGCATGCCTGTCATCCTAGCTACTCGGGAGGCTGAGGCAGGAGGATGGCTTGAGCCCTGGAGTTGGAGGCCAGCCTGGACAACATAGCAAGACCCCATCTCTACAAAAAAGAAAAAAAGAAAAATGAGCCGGGCGTGGTGGCACGCAGCTGTAGTCCCAGCTACTCGGGAGGCCGAGGCAGGAGGATCGCGTGAGCCCAGGAGTCTGAGGCTGCTGTGAGCGAGGCTGACGCCATGGCACTCTAGCCCGGGCGACAGAGCGAGACTCCGTCTCACAGAAGAATGAACGCAGAGGTGGACCGGGCACCCCGGGAGGCAGGAGGAGGAGGGGTGCGAGGAGACTCCTTTGTCCCCAAACACTCTCTTGTACCGTTCAGGCCTCCTTGACCCCGTGCATGTGTCATTGCGGAATTTAAAATAGAACAAGAGCCGGGGCCTAGAGAGGAACCCAGTGGGAGACAGGAGCGCTGGCCTGGGCCCTGCCGGTGGACGCACGGCGCCATTTGTCCCTGGGAAGAGACCCTCCTGTGGCCACTCCCCCTCCTGGACGAGTCCAATCACTGAGTCCCGCCCCAGCCTCCAAAGGCCCCAGGTCTCTCCCGGGTCCCCTGCTGTGGAGCCGAGAGCCAGGCCAGCCTGGGAGGCCCCGGGGCGTGTCCCCAGGTCACCCCTGTAGGGAGCACCCTCCGCCACTCCAAGTCTCCTTCCTGCTAGAGCCCAAGCTAATGAGCTGTGCCCAGGTTGCCATGCCAACCCCAAGGCCACCAGGGCGATGGGAGCGCTGGGCCTCTGTTCCTTGTCACCGCGGCAAGTGCCAGGTGCGGCCTCGAGCCGGAACAGCTGCCCACTCGGTTTGAAATCTGGGAAGAGACGAGGGTTTGGAGGTCGCCACGCGCGGCAGCCGGGAAAGCTCCGGTTCCTGTGACGGTTCTTGCGTTTCCTTCTCCGCTGACGGTGGGGTGGGCGAGGACAGGGGCGTGTTTGCAGCTGCCTGCCACGCGGGTGGCGGCATCGTGGCCTCCTGGCCCCACTGCTCACGAAACACCCCCCCCCACCCCCCTGCCCTGCAAACTGTCGTCCGCCACGCCGCACCCCTGCGCCCCTCCACACCGCACCCCTGCGCCCCTCCACACCGCACCCCTGCGCCCCTCCACGCCGCACCCCTGCGACCAGGCTCCCCAGGCAGAGATGTCCGCCCATCTGGGTTCAGATCCTGCTTCTGCCATTCGATCAGCTCTGTGACTTCCGAGCGATATACACTGCACCTCTCCGAGCCTCAGTTTCCCCAGCTGAAAACGTGGGCGGTGGTCCTAACACCGCCGATTAAAATAAAAGTGCTTCTTCAATCACGGGGGCTGGAACAACTGGATACCCCAATGGGAAAGCAAAGAAGTTCCTTGATTTAGACGTCGCACCATTCACCAAAGTTAATTTCAGATGGATTATAGATGTGAAGCTTTTTTTTTTTTTTTTTTTGAGACAGAGTCTGGCTCTGTCGCCCGGGCTAGAGTGCCGTGGCGTCAGCCTCGCTCACAGCAGCCTCAGACTCCTGGGCTCAAGCGATCCTCCTGCCTCGGCCTCCCGAGTAGCTGCGACTATAGGCATGCGCCACCACGCCTGGCTCATTTTCCATTTTTTCTTTTTTGTAGAGATGGGGTCTTGCTATGTTGTCCAGGCTGGCCTCAAACTCCGGGGCTCAAGCCATCCTCCTGCCTCAGCCTCCCGAGTAGCTGGGACTACAGGCATGCACCACCAGGCCCGGCTCATTTTTTTCTATATATATTTTTAGCTGTCCAAATCATTTCTTTCTATTTTTCGTAGAGACGGGGTCTCACTCTTGCTCAGGCTGGTCTCGACCTCCTGACCTCGAGCGATCCTCCCGCCTCGGCCTCCCAGAGTGTTGGGATGACAGGCGGGAGCCCCCGCGCCCGGCCTATACCAGTGTTAATTTCCTGATTTTAATAATCCTAGTGTGGTTGCCGAAAAGAATATTCTTTGTTCTGAGGAAATGCAAACTAATGTATTTAGGGGTAGGGGCAAAAAAATAAATAAATAAAAAAAATAAAAAAATAAAAGTGATGAATTCAACTTTTTCTCACATGGTTTGAAAGAAATGCTAACAAGTAGTGAATCTGGCTGAAGGGGATAAGGGATTTCTTTGTATTATTCTTTCTGTAAGTTTGAAATGATATCAAAATAAAAAGTGACAAAAAAAACAATGTAAGAAAAGGAATGACACTTTTCCATAAATAACGGGTGAGCCATCTTTGTAGAAAGAGCGACTAAAGGATACATTTCAGGAAGAAGAAAATGAAAGCCAGAAGGAGACGTGGAGATGTGAGAAGGTGTGTGAGCAAAGACTGGTAAGTAAAATAATAAATAATTATGAAGGCCGGGGCGCGGTGGCTCACGCCTGTCATCCCAGCACTCTGGGAGGCCGAGGCGGGAGGATCGCTCGAGGTCAGGAGTTCGAGACCAGCCTGAGCCAGAGCAAGACCCCCGTCTCTACTAGAAAATAGAAAGAAATTAGCTGGACAACTAAAAATATATATAGAAAATATTAGCCGGGCGTGGTGGCGCATGCCTGTAGTCCCAGCGACTCGGGAGGCTGAGGCGGGAGGATGGCTTGAGCCCCAGAGTTTGAGGCCAGCCTGGACAACATAGCAAGACCCCATCTCTACAAAAAAGAAAAAAAGAAAAATGAGCTGGGCATGGTGGCGCATGCCTGTCGTCCCAGATACTCGGGAGGCTGAGGCAGGAGGGCCGCTTGAGCCCAGGGGTTGGAGGTTGCTGTGAGCAAGGCTGACGCCACGGCACTCTAGCCCGGGCCACAGAGCCAGACTCTGTCTCAAAAAATAAAAAAAAAATTAAAAAAGAAAAAGAACTAAGGCTCCCCCAGCCCCCGCCCGTCCCTGGCCCCGGCCCACCCTCGGTCCCCACTCCGCCTGCCGCCTGCGGCCTCCCTCGTGGGCCCGGCCTCGCTGGGCACTCACACAGTCTACGTTCTCGGTCATGTTCAGAATGACGTAGTTCTTCCCCGCCAGGTTGCTCCAGTCCTTGCAGATCACCTGTACGACGAAACAAACAAACAAAAAAAAAGCAGGGCGACAGTTACGCGGAGACAGCAGAGAAGAGAGCCTGGTGCTTCCGGAAGCGGGAAGGGGGAGGCCGGCGTGGGTGTGTCACAACTGGTGGCCGTGGCAGCTGAGGGATCTCTGCAAGGGGACCCGCCAGGGAACCAGCCCAAGGTCCGCGAACCCCAGAGCCGTCAGGGACGGAGCCGGGACGTCCCGGGCGAGAGGAGGGGAATGTCCTGGGCGTGCCCGGGGAGGGGAGCGGGGACCCTTGCAGACAGGGCTGGCTTCGTGTGTAAGTTTGCAGCGGCGAACTTGTCAACGCTCCGCGGGCCAAGCACGCAGGCGGGCACCCTGGGTCCCCTTCCTTCTCTAGTGGCATCCGTGGGCGTGCACGCGTGTGCCTAGGGGCGTGTGCGTTGCGGGCTGCAGGGGAGGTGGGACGGGGAGAGCACAGGTCGGCCGCCGACTCTCGGCTGCCGGTGTCCCAGCAGAGCCAGGCCGGGCCACCAAGCTTGTCCAAGGGCCCTGCACAGCCAGCCCGGACGCATGCATTCCCACGCGCCCCTGTGTGCCCCGGGCAGCCCCGGGCACGGCTGGGCTCTGCGGGGACAGTTCCAGACCGACGCGGGTGTGCGTGTCCACGTTACCTGCGTGGAGTCCCAGGGGACTCCAGACTGGGCTTCCGCGGCCTGCCCGTCCTGGGGCTGCCGGCTCAGACCCTCTCGCCCGCGGGGAGCGGACGACGCTGCGGGTTCCACGTCTCGGGGGGCGAAGGTTCCAGGGCCGAGGCGACCTGCGTCCGGGGCCTCAGCCCTGCTCGGAGCTTGGGTTTGCGGGGACGCGGCCCAGGACGGCCCCCGGCCTCGCTCGCCCCCCGCCAGACCGGCTGTCCCCGCGGTGGCAGTGGGCTCCTCGCTGGCCGCCCGGGGGGCCTCGAACTCCGCCCCGAGCCCTGCGGCCGGCAGCGCCGTGGCCCGCGCCTCCTGGCTGGTGGCGTCCTCATCCCGCAGGGCCACTGTGCTCGGGGTGACCAACAGTGGGGACAAGCTGGGCCCCACGCTGCTCTCCACCTCCACGCCCGACGAGGTCTGGGCCCCAGAATCGTCCTGCCCGTGCCGGGGGGTCCCCGGAGCCTGGCTGCCGCTGCTGGGACCTAATGCAGAGGCCTGAGTCGTGGCTTCTTCTTGGGATCCATTCACCGGGAGCAGCTCTTCCTCCTCTTCCTCCTCCTCCTCCTCCTCCTCCTCCTCCTCTTCCCTCTCTACCTCTTCCCTCTCCCTCTCCTCCTCCTCTTCCTCCTCCTCCTCCTCTTCCTCCGGGGCCATGCGCCAGGGCGGCTCCACCAGATTCATCTTGGGCAAGGCAGACGGGAGGTTCGGCAGGTCTTGCGTCTGGCCGGCGTCTTCAAGGGAGCCGGCCTTCCCCGTCAGGTCCGGGAAAACGTAGTCTGAGGACAGAGACGAGAGGTTCAGTCGCTTGTGTCATCGTCCACTGATCTACTCGGCACTGACTGAGAACCATGACACGCTCCCGGGCAGGACGCCAGGCCGGTGGCCGCGTTGGGAACGGCGGGAAATGAGGCCGGGAGGGACACGGGGACCGGGCTATTCACTATTTCCTTTACGATTATAAAAGAATACAAATCAGGCCGGGCGCGGGGCCTCATGCCTGTCATCCCGGCACTCTGGGGAGACCAGCCTGGACAACATAGCAAGACCCCGTCTCTAAATAAAATATAAAAAAAATCAGGCCGGGCGCATGCAGTGGCTCATGCCTGTCATCCCAGCACTCTGGGAGGCCGAGGCGGGAGGATCGCTCGAGGTCAGGAGTTTGAGACCAGCCTGAGCAAGAGCGAGATCCCGTCTCTACTAAAAATAGAAAGAAATTAGCTGGACAACTAAAAATATATACAGAAAAAAATGAGCCGGGCATGGTGGCACATGCCTGTGGTCCCAGCTACTTGGAGGCCAAGGTAGGAGGATGGCTTGAGCCCAGGAGGTTGAGGCCAGCCTGGACAACATAGCAAGACCCCATCTCTACAAAAAAGAAAAAAAGAAAAATGAGCCGGGCGCGGTGGTGCATGCCTGTCGTCCCAGCTACTTGGGAGGCTGAGGCAGGAGGATCGTTTGAGCCCAGGAGTCTGAGGTTGCTGTGAGCGAGGCTGACGTCATGGCGCTCCAGCCCGGGCGACAGAGCCAGACTCTGTCTCCAAAAAGAAAAAAAGGCGGGGGGACACTATTACTTATTCCTCAGCTGACTCTGGCCCGGAAATGGTCACTTGGCGTTCTGCGGAGAGTGCCCGGCTCCCGGCTGGCGGTCCACACACACTGGTTCGGTGGCAAGAGCTACCTGCGGTGGGACCCAGGTCCAGACTGGAGTCGTTCAGCCCCTCCTCCTCCCAGAAGTACTGCGGCGGCTGCAGGATCCGGGACTCCTCGCTCTCCTCGCTGGGGAAGCCGGAGCCAGGGGCCCCCAGGCCGGCGCCCAGGCCCATGGCCTCGCTCGGCTCCTCCGACTCCAGTGGCTCCAGGCCCGTGGGCAGCAGGAGGTCCAGCAGGGAGGTGGAGGTGAGGCCCTCGGGGGCCGGCTCGTCGGACCCCGCCGCGCACACACCCAGGGACGCCCCTGCACAGACAGAAAAGCGGACAGTCAGGAGGGGACAGGGACTGGCGCTGAGCTGGGCCACGTTCCCAACAACAAAGATCCCAGGGGTGGGGGGAATTCACTGGACACTCTCGGACACCCAGAGGCTGCAAGGCGATAGTTTTTTGTTGTTGTTGAGACAGAGTCTGGCTCTGTCGCCTGGGCTGGAGTGAGTGCCGTGGCGTCAGCCTCGCTCACAGCAGCCTCAGACTCCTGGGCTCAAGCGATCCTCCTGCCTCAGCCTCCCGAGTAGCTGGGACGACAGGCATCCACCACCACGCCCAGCTAATTTTTTCTATACATATATATTTTTTTAGTTGTCCAGATAATTTCCATTTTTTAGCAGAGACGGGGGTCTTGCTCTTGCTCAGGCTGGTCTGGAACTCCTGACCTTGAGCGATCCTCCCGCCTCGGCCTCCCCAGTAGCTGGGACTACAGGCATGCGCCACCACGCCCGTCTAATTTTTCTTTTTTTTTTTTTTGTAGAGATGGGGTCTTGCTATGTTGCCCAGGCTGGCCTCAGACTCCTGACCTTGAGCGATCCTCCCACCTCGGCCTCCCAGAGTGCTGGGGTGACAGGCGTGAGCCCCCGCGCCCGGCCTGCAAGGCGATTCTGAGATGCTGTTTACATTTCAAGAAGGCCAAATTGCTTAGCCTTCCGTGTGACCGGTCAGGAGGGAGGGAGGACCACGGCCTCCGTGTCCACTGGGCACGTGCTCCACTGAGTCCCCACTCTCTGCCGGCGACGGTGCTGGGCGCTGCGGATACAAACCCCAGCGAAGACGGGGTCCTGCTTCTAAGCACCTGGTGCATATTCCAGCACGGTATTCTCTTGCAGTGTTAATATCCTACATACAGACCAGGGACCTGGGACATTCGTGGCCTGGCAAAGAGGATATTTAAAGAATAGAACAGTATCTTCAAATACATTAAAGCAAGAGGTTGATATGGATGACAAAGATCAGAGTTATTCTACGTGGCTTCAAAGCAGACACTCGGGCCCATGGCGGAAACAGGGGAAGGGGGCATTAGAACCTCAGCGTCGGCCGGGCGCGGTGGCTCCCGCCTGTCATCCCAGCACTCTGGGAGGCCGAGGCGGGAGGATCGCTCGAGGTCAGGAGTTCGAGACCAGCCTGCACAAGAGCGAGACCCCGTCTCTACTAAAAATAGAAAGAAATGAGCTAGACAACTAAAAATATATACAGAAAAAAATGAGCCAGGCGTGGTGGCACATGCCTGTCGTCCCAGCTACTTGGAGGCCGAGGCAGGAGGATCACTTGAGCCCAGGAGGTTGAGGCCAGCCTGGACAACATAGCAAGACCCCATCTCTACAAAAAAGAAAAAAATAAATGAGCCGGGCGTGGTGACGCATGCCTGTAGTCCTAGCTACTGGGGAGGCTGAGGCAGAGACTGAGGCCATTCTGGACAACATAGCAAGACCCCATCTCTACAAAAAAGAAAAATGAGCCAGGCGTGGTGGTGCATGCCTGTGGTCCCAGCTACTCGGGAGGCCGAGGCAGGAGGATCGCTTGAGCCCAGGAGTCTGAGGCTGCTGTGAGCGAGGCTGACGCCACGGCACTCTAGCCCGGGCGACAGAGCCAGATTCTGTCTCAAAAAAAAAGAAAAAAGGCAAACTGATTTTCCTTAAGAATCTTGGAACTCGCCCTCTTTAAAACCACTAAAGGATCAAGTATGTATTTGTTCTTCCAAACCTCAGGGCTGAACCGTGCCGTGGTGGGGGAGGAGTTGCTGCCACCTCGGCCTTGATCAGCTCCCCAGAACTGCCTGGAACCCAGAAGACTGCTTCTGCCCTCTCTGGGAAATTCTGACCACAGGAGTCCTGTTTTCTCCCCACGTTGGGGCGGGTAAAATGCTTTTTAGGGAGTCAAGCTCTTTGTGCAGAGCAATATGGTCTGACAAGTTCACTGGGTCTGTTCGAGGCCATTCCCATGATTGGGGTGGATTCCTCCGTCCTCTAGATCTTTCTCTCCTGCCTCTAACATCTCTCTTTGTCCTCTTTCCCGACGGTCTGATAGGAACGAACAGAGATTCTGAAAATCCTGCCGAAAAGAGAGGATCTGGTATTGTTCTGATTTTCAGTCCTCCAGTAAACTGTTCCATTTTCTCGGAGTTATTTTTCCCTGTGATGTTTATTCCGTCTTTATATAGACCTTGATATTTTCAAAAGCCTTGGCAATGGGTAATTATCTAGGTAATTACGAGATGTTAACTGCTTTTCGAACTGGCCTACCATGAAACGACATCAAAATAGCGGCCGAGGCCTAACTAGTCTGGCTATGATTCGTTTTGCGCTGAATAATTAACGCGGCTTGAGATGCCACCAGATTTAAGATTTCAGAATTGCGCTCTTTATGGGACTGGCTTCCTTTTGCTCTCTGGCACCTATAATTTTTCTGTGACTTCATCACTTCCAACAGAGGAAGAGAGGAAAAGGCTGCACGTGAAGAAAATTAGGGGATCGGGCCGGGCGTGGTGGCTCACGCCTGTCATCCCAACTACTCGGGGAGGCCGAGGCGGGAGGATCGCTCGAGGTCAGGAGTCTGAGGCCAGCCTGGGCAACATAGCAAGACCCCATCTCTACAAAAAAGAATAAAAGAAAAATGAGCCAGGCGTGGTGGCGCATGCCTGTAGTCCCAGCTCTCTGGGAGGCTGAGGCAGGAGGATCGCTTGAGCCCAGGAGTCTGAGGTTGCTGTGAGCGAGGCTGACGCCACGGCACTCTAGCCCGGGTGACAGAGCGAGACTCTGTCTCAAAAAAAAAAAAAAAAAGAAAGAAAAGAAAAGAAAATTAGAGGATCGGCCTTAAAGAATTGAAAATGTGACCCAAACAAACTCAGAAAAACAGGCAAATGAAGGAGGCTGACGTCCCCCAACGCGATCACCCTCCCCGTGTGTGTGTGTGTGTGTGTCTGTGTCTGCGAAACGACACCCTTGCAGGGTTTCCGTACAAACGTGTGTGAGAAGGAGACACACCGCTAGACACAACACACACGCCCACACGCCAAGCACGGGGGTGAAGATGCGCGTCACAGAGAGACAGGAGGCGGGAGGGAACCAGCCACAGTAATCCCCAGCTGGTCACACAAGGACAGGGGCGGTCAGAGCTGGGCTTGGGTGCGGATGGCCAGTTCTGGGTTGTGACCGTCACACAACGGAACAGCAGACCGATCCACAGTCATCTGCCGCACGTCACCGTCTTTCGAAGAGGGTTTCAGGAGGACAAGGACACGGGTGGGTTTGCGTGTCAGAGACAAATGCTGAGGGACAATTTTTTCCGTGCACGCTGGGGGCCTTGTGCCACCCCCAGATGGACAGTGGAGACGATGTAGCCCCCTCAACCGAGCCTCCCGAGGACACGCAGGCGAGCGTGGGGACCCCTCTGCCTTCCCAGCCACTTCCTGGGGGGGCTCTGCCACCGGAAGCCCCACGACAATGACCCATCTCGTCCCATCATGCAAAGACTGGCTTCCCCTGACCCGGCACACGCATCTGCACGCAATGTGCCTGTATCTTCATGGGTTCGTTGCATGGGAACGGTCTAGCGGCCGGGGTCCCGTGCACACGCCAACATACATGTGCACACACGTACACACACCTACATACATGTGTGCATGCCTGCATACATGTGCAAACACCTACACACGTGTGCACACGCCTGCACACGTCTACATATGTGCGTGCATGCCTGCATACGTGTGCATACCTACATACATGTGCATACACCTACACACGTGTGCACACGCCTGCACACGTCTACATATGTGCGTGCATGCCTGCATACGTGTGCATGCCTACATACATGTGCATACACCTACACACGTGTGCACACGCCTGCACACGTGTGCACATGCCTACATATGTACGTGCATGCCTGCATACGTGTGCATACGTGTGCATGCAGCTACATACGTGCACGCACACCTGCATGCATGTGTGCATGCCTACATACATGTGCACACGCCTACATACATGTGCACGCGCCTACATACATGTGCACGCGCCTACATACGTGTGCACACATTGTCTAACGTGTCATTCCACTGTGTCCCCTAGAAGCGAAGTGGCTCACGGCTCTCCGATGACACGCAGACACACGCCCTCACTCACCCCGGTCCCCCTCCCCACCAGCGCCCACCCCACCCGGGCGCCGGCTCACGACAGCCTGTCCCTCTGTCGCACCAGCCACCACGGGGACAGGCCGCCCAGCCGTGACCTCCCCTGACCCACCTTTGCAGACAGCGCTCGGCCCCTCCCCCACGTCGGCGGCGGTGGCTGTCACAGCCCGGGTGCCCACCCCGCTCTGTCGCCTTCTCTCTCTCTCTCTCTCGCGGACGCGACCGCTGCATGGCCGCCCCGCCCCCACCCGCGACAGCTGCTGAAGGGACAGCGCCCCGCCCCCCGCTGTCACCCCGCCCGTGTCGCCCGTGTGCGCCTCTTTCTTGGCAGCTGCTCCGCACGGAGCCGCCCCGGGACCCGCGCTCGCTCGCAGCGACAATGACACACGCTGTCCTCCTCCCCGGCGGCGACGTCACCCCTGCGGACACCGCACCGCACCGCGCCACACAGCGCTGTCCCCGCGTCGCGCGGCGGCTGTCACACACACACACACAGACACGCACACACACGCCCCCCGCGCCCGGCGAGGCCGCGGCCACGCGCACCTGTCACCGGCGGTGTCCCCGTCCGCACACACGCCCCCCGCCCGGCGCGCGAGCGCGCGTGTCGCCGCCGCGGCGCGGCCCTTTGTTGGCGCCGTCCCGCCGTCCCGCCGCCGCCGCCGCCCCGCCGCCCTCCGGCCCGCACTCACCCGCCGCCAGCAGCCCCAGCAGCAGCGGCCGCAGCGGCGACAGCGGCGACAGCCGGGCGGCCCGCAGCGCACGGCCCATGGTGCAGCCGTCGCCGCCCGCAGCCGCAGCGCCGCGGCGCCCGGGCCCGCGTCAGCGCCCGAGCGGGCGGCGCGCTCGCGCTCCATTGGCCCGCCCGGCCGTCACTCAAGCCCGGCCCCGCCCAGCCGCGTGCCGCGGGCGCGCCCCGCGGGGGACGAGACGGGCGGGCGCTCGCGCCCCATTGGCCCGCGCGGCCGTCACTCAAGCCCGGCCCCGCCCAGCCGCGTGCCGCGGGCGCGCCCCACGGGGACGAGGCCGGCGGGTGGGCGGGCGCTCGCTCCCCATTGGCCCGCGCGGCCGTCACTCAAGCCCGGCCCCGCGGGGACGAGGCGGGCGGGCGGGCGCGCGCAGGCGGGCGCGCGCGGGGGGCGGGGGGCGGTGCCGCCGCGGCCGCCACAGACCGCGGACCCGGCCTCGCGCCGGCTGCCTCAGGCGACGCTGAGGGGACGCGGTGACAACGTGGGGGTGACCGCCGCTCGCGCGCCAAGGGGCTGACAGCACTCTGCCGGCCGGCCGCGGAGAGCCTTGAAGGCCGGGATGAAACCGGGAGCCAGGCGGCCCAATTCGGATCCCACCCTGGTTGTGGCTCCCGGACCCGGTGGCAGCCTGTTGTCCCCTGTGGGCTCGGTGGCGTCACTGCTTCGCCGCACACGGACTCTCGGGGCAGCGCCAACTGCTCTAACGTGGGGGCCCAGGTGTGGGCAGCGGAAGCTCACGCTCGCACGTGCCCTGCATTAAGGTTGTGAACAAAACAAGCGCATCCGCTGTCCTCATAGATGAGTCTAGCGGAGAAAACAGGCTCCAAAAAGAGAAAAAAAGACAAAACACACGTGCGGTCCTAGAATTGCCATTGTAAATAAGCGTGTTAAGCAGCTTGAGGTGCTATAAGGCGGTGTAGACGGGAACCTTTACACTGGCCCTCCGGAACAAACCCATTGAACCTGGCACCTGGGAGGGTGATGGGCATGAGACCAGGAGGGTGGGTTGGGACAGAACGTTCCAGGGAGAGAAAAGTCGGTTCGTGATTCCCGAGTTGGAAAGATCGGATCCTCTTTAAGGAACAGGAAAAAAAAAAACAACGAACGAGGCGTTTAGAATTGCTGCCGCTGTACCAGATGGACACAGTATCCATCATTTCGCTGTACCGGATGGACACAGTGTCCATCATTTCGCTGTACCGGATGGACACAGTATCCATCATTTCGCTGTACCGGATGGACACAGTGTCCATCATTTCGCTGTACCGGATGGACACAGTGTCCATCATTTCGCTGTACCGGGTGGACACAGTATCCATCATTTCGCTGTACCGGATGGACACAGTGTCCATCATTTCGCTGTACCGGATGGACACAGTGTCCATCATTTCGCTGTACCGGATGGACACAGTGTCCATCATTTCGCTGTACCGGATGGACACAGTGTCCATCATTTCGCTGTACCGGATGGATACAGTGTCCACAATTTCGCTGTACCGGATGGATACAGTGTCCATCATTTCGCTGTACCGGATGGACACAGTGTCCATCATTTCGCTGTACCGGATGGACACAGTGTCCATCATTTCGCTGTACCGGGTGGACACAGTATCCATCATTTCGCTGTACCGGATGGACACAGTGTCCATCATTTCGCTGTACCGGATGGACACAGTGTCCATCATTTCGCTGTACCGGATGGACACAGTGTCCATCATTTCGCTGTACCGGATGGACACAGTGTCCATCATTTCGCTGTACCGGATGGATACAGTGTCCACAATTTCGCTGTACCGGATGGATACAGTGTCCATCATTTCGCTGTACCGGATGGACACAGTGTCCATCATTTCGCTGTACCGGATGGATACAGTGTCCACAATTTCGCTGTACCGGATGGATACAGTGTCCATCATTTCGCTGTACCGGATGGATACAGTATCCATAGTTTCGTGCAATTTTACTTTATTGCCTAGTATATTAGGAAAACGCTTCTTTAAAGTAACAAGTTTAGCACATGAGCAAAATGCAGCACTGTTCGTGGTGACAAGGGGACAGAAGACAGAAATAGTTGACACAAGCTAAACAGCTCAATGCACGTTTGGTTATTCTTTAAAAAAGTAGCAAACCCTTATAAGATAAATGAAGAACCTAAACACAAGGAAAAGACATCTAGTTTAAGAAAATCAATGAAAGAGGCCGGGCGCGGTGGCTCACGCCTGTAATCCCAACACTCTGGGAGGCCGAGGCGGGTGGATCGCTCAAGGTCAGGAGTTCGAGACCAGCCTGAGCAAGACCCCGTCTCTACTAAAAATAGAAAGACATTATATGGACAACTAAAAATCTATATAGAAAAAAAAATTAGCCGGGCATAGTGGCGCATGCCTGTAGTCCCAGCTGCTTGGGAGGCTGAGGCAGGAGGATCGCTTGAGCCCAGGAGTTTGAGGTTGCTGTGAGCTAGGCTGACGCCACAGCACTCACTCTAGCCTGGGCAACAGAGTGAGACTCTGTCTCAAAAAAAAAAGAAAAGAAAAAAATTTACAGAATTGTCAGTTTTATTTTATGGAGATCGGAGGTCTATTATACAAAGGTAGGTGAAGACCTGGTAGTCAAAGATCTCCAAGGTCATGATGAGAAGTTTGGACTGTGTAAGCAATTCATTCTCTCTTTCTTTTTTTCCCTCCTTCCAGCTAATTTTTAAAAATTTTTGCAGAGACAAGGTCTTGCTATGTTCCCGTGTTACCCAGGCCGGTCTCGAACTCCTGGGCTCAAGTGATGCTCTGGCCTCAGCCTCCCAGGTCTCCGGGATGACGGACGTGAGCCTAATTCCACGCCCGGCTAGGAGTTAGTTCCTTCTACAGGAGTCACGGCACAATGAGGTCTATATTTTAGACGATCCTCATGGCCAACAGGAAGGAAGTTCTAGGGACACAAGAGCAAATCGACGAGTGGAGAGATCCCAATGGCCCGATGACCAAAGCCACTGAGGGCTGGCACAGCAGTGGGGTCAGATTTGCATCTATTAATAGATGCAAAAATGCTCACTAAGGTACCAACAAGTGGAACCCGGCAACCTCTAACCAGAACTTCACGCCACGACCAAAGGAGACAGACCCAGGAAAGCAAGGTTGGTTTGACAGCCGAAAATAAATTCACGGGACGTACCGGTATCAACAGATAAGGGCCCAAACCCACACAGTCATCTCAACAGGAACACGCCGGCACCCACAAACCGCGTGGCCTTGGGGACAGGCCTGTCACTTCTGTTTCCTCCACATGTGCAAAGCAAACGCTGCTTCTAACCCGACCTAACCGCCGCTCCGGACACTGGTTTGCGAAGGACCTTTGTGGGGAGGAAGCCCGGCGTGGGGACAAGGGCAGGACCAGAGTCGAGGGTGACAGATACGGCCACGTTCAGATCCGAGGGTGACAGATACAGCCACGTTCAGATCCGAGGGTGACAGGTACAGCCACGTTGAGATCCGAGGGTGACAGATATAGCCAGGTTTCCATTCGACTCAACTTTATTAAAAATCGAACTACAAGATAAAAACAGAATGTACAACCGGGGGGCAGAGAAAATGGGGAGACGGTTGAGCACGATAAAAAGGTGAGTGGGGGCCGCGGTGACCGGTGGCGTAGCTGGTGGACGAGCCCGGTGACCCGCACCCACGGTCCTCTGAGGCTGGGGACCCCGACGTACCGCTGTAGGGAACCCGCCCCCCGCCAACCCGCAGCACAGAGCTCTGGCAACGACCAGGAACGTCTTCCGCCTGCTCTTTGGCCGAGGGCGGCAGAATCAACGTGGACACCAAACTCAGGCCACGCGGGGGACGGCCCTGCCCGCCCCCGAGGTTGCTCCGTCCCCGAAAAGCATTGCAGGGTACGCGGAGCACAGCAGCGCCGACCCCAGGCACCGAGGAGACACAGGCCACGCGTGCGGAGCAGCTAAAACAAAGTGCTGGCGGAGCTCGGCCCGCCCAGAAAGGGGGACAGGAGCGGACGTGGAGCCCAAGAAACAAACCCCGTTATTCGCGGGGTCCCACCGTAGGACGCCGGACGGCCCACCCAGCACAGCCCGGGTCCCTCTGTGTGCTGTGCACGGACCCCCGGCCCGAGTCCCCCAAACCAGGCTCACGGGCGGGCACCGCTGGGGGACAGGGGCGTCCCCAGGGCCTCAGAACTGCTGCAGGATCATCTTCCGTTTGAGGTCGCGGCTGAACTTGTTCATCCTGAAGAGCTCGCTGTCGTAAAACGCGGCCAGGTTGTGGATGTTGATCTGACGAGCCTGGAAAGAGGAGCCGGGTCCCCTGAGCCACCAGGGTGTCACCGTCTCCGATGACGGGAACACACCCAGGGGCGGAGAGGCCGGCCGAGGGCGCGGACCCGGGTGACAACAGCTGCCCGGGTGGCCGGGGACAAGTCCCCGGGCCGCCCCGCGCCCTGTCTCCACCTCGCTGACCTGCCATCGGGGATGACAAGCGCTCGGGAACTGGACTCGGCGTGGCGGAAACACGGCTGTCGCTCAAGTCCCACCACCGAGCGACCCAGTGTGACCGGGCACCCCCCCCAACGGGGACACGCAGGGCCGCCGGTACCTTGTCCACCAGGTCCTTCTCCGGCACCTCGATGGTGTCCTGCTGGGCCCCGAAGCGGTTGCGCTGATACGTCACCTGCTCGGCCACCAGCTGCTTCAGGATGAAGAGCAGGAGCTCGTTGTTGTCACGCCGGAAAGAGAGGTAGCGGGCGAAGGTCTGCAGGGGACAAGCCGGGGTCACACGCCACGTCCCCGGCGGCTCCCGCCGGGCTCCCTTTCGCGGGCCGGGTGCCACGGCTGCCCCCCCCCTGGGGTGGGACACAGCCTCGGACGCCCCCCCATGCACCCACCGGTGGCCTCCGCCCCCAAGCCCGGGGTCCCCCTACCTTGCGCATGCCGCGCATCACGCTGAACTTCTGCGTGTCCACGAAGCTCTCCAGCATCACGCGGATGGCCATGTTGACGTCGTCCTCCGTGACGTAGTCCCGCAGGTGCATGCGGGCGTGGGCCTCGGCCATGCGGATCATGGACTCGATGTGCCGCACGGTGATGGGGATGCTGCCCGTGGCCTGGGGACGAGCGCCGCGTCAGGGCCTCCGCGGGCCGGAGAGCGGCGAGGAGGGTGAAAGCCGGGCTCGCTTAGAAGCCAGAGCGAGGCCGGGCGCGTGCGGTGGCTCACCCTGCCTGGCATCCCGGCTACTCGGGGAGGCCGAGGCGGGAGGATCGCTCGAGGTCAGGAGTTCGAGACCAGCCTGAGCAAGAGCGAGACCCCGTCTCTACTAAAAATGGAAAGAAATTAGCTGGACAGCTAAAAATAGATATAGAAAAAATGAGCCGGGCATGGTGGCGCGTGCCTGTAGTCCCAGCTACTCGGGAGGCTGAGGCAGGAGGATCGCTTGAGACCTGGAGTTTGAGGCCAGCCTGGACAACATAGCAAGATCCCATCTCTACAAAAAAGGAAAATTAGCCAGGCACGGTGGCGCATGCCTGTCGTCCCAGCGACTCGGGAGGCTGAGGCAGGAGGATCACTTGAGCCCTGGAGTCTGAGGCTGCTGTGAGCGAGGCTGACGCCACGGCACTCTAGCCCGGGCGACAGAGCGAGACTCTGTCTCCAAAAAAAAAAAAAAAAAAAAAGAAAATTCTTGGTGAAGTTAAAAGGCAAAAACAAAACCAGTCGCTGTCTTGATGACGTGCAGTCTCGCAAGCTGCCTCTAAGCGTTTGCTCCGCCGGGAATGAACCAGAGCTGGTTCAGACTCCGTGTTCGTCTGGGTGGGATTTACGGTCAGTACGGAACTTACTCAGCGGACCAGCAAACCCAGAAAGTGACGGTCCCATACACCAAGACAGACAACTGAACACACATTTTAAGTTTCATCTGAAACAAAATGCTTAAGATATGTATTTTCTTTTCTTTTTTTTTTTTGTCGCCCGGACTAGAGTGCTGTGGTGTCAGCCTCACTCACAGCAACCTCAGACTCCTGGGCTCAAGCGATCCTCCTGCCTCGGCCTCCCGAGTAGCTGGGACTACAGGCATGCGCCACCATGCCCGGCTCATTTTTTTTTCTTTTTTGTACAGATGGGGTCTTGCTATGTTGTCCAGGCTAGCCTGAAACTCCGGGGCTCAAGCCATCCTCCTGCCTCAGCCTCCCGAGTAGCTGGGACTAGAGGAGTAGCTGGGACCACAGGCATGCACCACCACGCCCGGCTAATTTTTTTTCTATATCTATTTTTAGCTGTCCAGCTAATTTCTTTCTATTTTTAGTAGAGACGGGGTCTCGCTCTTGCTCAGGCTGGCCTCAAACTCCTGACCTCGAGCGATCCTCCCGCCTCGGCCTCCCAGAGTGCTGGGATGACAGGCGTGAGCCACCGCGCCTGGCCTGATTTTTTTTGTATTTTATTTAGAGATGGGGTCTTGCTATGTTGCCCAGGCTGCTCTCCCCACAGTGCTGGGATGACAGGCGTGAGCCACCCTGTGTGCCCGGCCTGGCATCATTTTTTTTTTTTTTTTAACACCTTCCTGCCCTGGCACCTTTTGCACTGACAGATTGAGCATGGCGACCACGGCACAGGTCGGAAAGCCCGAGCTGCGCTTCCTTCTCCGCACCCGCTACCCCGGGCTCTCACCATGGACTCCTTCCTGAGGTCGCTGTACATCCTGGCCACCTTGTCCTGGTCCATCTGGTTGAGCTTGGGGTGGACGCGCTCCTTGGCATAGATGATGTACTTCTTCAGCACCTCCTGCGGCAGGGGCTCCACGCCGTACGTGTTGGGCACGGCGGGCTCCTCGGCGGCGGCAGCGGCCAGCGCCCCCTCCTCCTTGTTGCTGGGGTGGTGCCGGACGTGGCTGCCCACCACGAAGCGAGCCAGCATCTCATCCTGGGACGACACGCGAGAGGGCGGCTCAGGGACGCAGCCCAGGGCTCGCCAGCTACGCAGGCAGGCAGGAAGCAGCTGCCCGTACGTCCCTTAAGAATGACGTTCTCTCTCGCCTGTCATCCCGGCACTCTGGGAGGCCGAGGCGGGAGGATCGCTCGAGGTCAGGAGTTCGAGAGCAGCCTGAGCAAGAGCGAGACCCTGTCTCTACTAAAAATAGAAAGAAATTAGCTGGACAACTAAAATATATATAGAAAAAATGAGCCGGGCGTGGTGGCGCATGCCTGTCGTCCCAGCTACTCGGGAGGCTGAGGCAGGAGGATCGCTTGAGCCCAGGAGTCTGAGGTTGCTGTGAGCGAGGCTGACGCCACGGCACTCTAGCCCGGGCGACAAAGTGAGACTTTGTCTCACAAAAAAAAAAAGAAAGACATTCTCTCAACGGGCCGACGCCACCGCGTGCCGGGCAGCTCTGGGTGTCCCGCTACATGGGACGGAGACCTCACGAAGCTCCCGCCTGCGAGCGGACGGGGCACAGATGCAGTTTGCAATGTTACTTAGGGAGAGGGACGTGCTCAGGGGGATGGGATTGAGGGACCAAGGACATAGATGCCGCTCGCTGAGGCTTCGAGCGAAGGCTTCTCCCAGGAGCCGCGGGAGACGGGCAGGAGGAGGAGGAGGAGGAGAACGTTGGAAGCCCCACGCCGGGCCTTTCCGAGGGGACAGCGGAGGGACAGAGAGGGGCAGGACCCTCGGGACTCGGGCACGGTTTGCAAACAAACTGGGGAGGCAGAGGGAAGCCAGGCCGACTTCCAGAGGTGACAAGAGACCCGGGAGACAGTCCCGTCCCTGTGCCTGGCACCCCGCGTGGGCCCTCCCCGCCCCAAGCCACCCACGTCCCCCGGGGGCACGACTCGCGGGGCCCGGCACGTGGGGGGCCGCACCTGCACGGGGTCCACGGTGTCCCTGACCACGCAGAGGATGTCAAAGCGGGAGACAATGGGCTCGGTGAGGTCCACGTTCTCCGAGAAGGTCAGCGAGGGGTCGTAGCGCCCTCCTGGAACCCGCAGCGACCCCTCCCCGTCAGAGCACGCGCCCGGCCCGTCACCCCCTGCACCCCAGGCAGAATCGGAGCAGAGCCCGGCTCCGGAGGGCGAGGGGGGATAGGGGGTCGTCAGGGCTTGCAAAGAGCTCCTTCCCTCTTCCCCCGCCCACCCCGACCCCCCGAGCAGCAGCGGGGACGGCCCAAGTTGGACGTGGAGCTTAACTGCTTCTCCCAGAGGGAAAACCAAGAACACAGGCAGGCCGGGCGCGGGGGCTCACGCCTGTCACCCCAGCACTTTGGGGAGACCAGCCTGGGCAACACAGCAAGACCCCATATCTAAATAAAATACAAAAAATCAGGCCGGGCGCGGGGGCTCACGCCTGTCATCCCAGCACTCTGGGAGGCCGAGGCGGGAGGATCGCTCGAGGTCAGGAGTTCGAGACCAGCCTGAGCAAGAGCGAGACCCCTGTCTCTACTAAAAATAGAAAGAAATTATATGGACAACTAAAAATACATATAGAAAAAATGAGCCAGGCCTGGTGGTGCATGCGTGTAGTCCCAGCTACTCGGGAGGCTGAGGCAGGAGGATCGCTTGAGCCCCGGAGTTTGAGGCCAGCCTGGACAACATAGCAAGACCCCATCTCTACAAAAAAGAAAAGCGAGCCAGGCATGGTGGCGCATGCCTGTCATCCCAGCTACTTGGGAGGCCGAGGCAGGAGGATCGCTTGAGTCCAGGAGTCTGAGGTTGCTGTGAGCGAGGCTGATGCCACGGCACTCTAGCCCGGGTGACAGAGCCAGACTCTGTCTCAAAAAAAAAAAAATAAAAAGACACACAGGCAGCGACAGGGCCCGGGCTCTCCGGTCTCCAGCAGGCTGCGACCAACAACCGTTCCGCCCCCGCTCAGAGGCGGCACCGGGCTCCCCTCCCGTGTCTTCCCATGACGTCCAAGGGGATTCCAAGGACGCAGCTTGGCAAAATCCCCGACGTCCCCCCGGAGCCCTCCTCCTCCTGCCCGGTGACGTCCTCTAGAAGCCCCCGTGAGCTCCTGGCTCCGGCAGGCAACACCCCCCCCCTGCCGCGCTTTGGTCTCGCGTCCCCACCCCGAGCCCCGGCGGCTGCGCCCGCTGTACCTATGGGGTTGGCGGCCGCGATGACAGTACAGCGGGCCTGCAGGGAGGTGACGATGCCGGCCTTCGAGATGGAGATGCTCTGCTGCTCCATGGCCTCGTGGATGCTGGTTCTGTCCTGGTCGTTCATCTGGGAGAGAGTCCCGCGCCCGGGGCTCGGGGTGTGACTCCTGCCCCCGCCACCGCGGCGTCCCCCGACCGGCCGACCGAGACCGCCCCCCTCGCACGCCCCGGATCCCGCCAGCCCCCCGCGCGCCCCGGATCCCGCCAGCCCCCCGCGCGCGCGGCCCGGGTACACACCTTGTCGAATTCGTCGATGAGGCACACGCCCCGGTCGGCCAGAACCAGAGCCCCGGCCTCCAGGGTCCACTCCCGGCTGACCGGGTGCTGCTGCACGTAAGCCGTGAGCCCGACGGCGGACGCGCCCTGGCCCGTGGTGAAGACGGCGCGGCCACACGCCTTCTCCACGTACTTCAGAAACTGGGACTTGGCCGTGCCGGGGTCGCCGCACAGGAGCACGTTGATGTCACCCCGCACCTTGTGTTTACCGCCTGGGGGACAGACAGGGACGAGCGTGGAGGGGATGGGAGAGGCAGGCCGCGGAGGGGAGGGGGAATAGCTGTCCCCTCCGCCCCTACTCAAACCGGGAACGATCTCAACGCGAGCTCCGGGGAAAGAGAAGCCCACGGAAAGCACGCCGCGGTCACTCGAGAGCGTGACCTTGCTCTGTACGTGCCGACACCAGGCGCGGCAGAGAAGGTGCTACGGGAGCGGGAGGGGCTCAGTTGTGTGTGTCGTGCACTGCTACACCACATGCCCACGCGAGGAAAACGGCCGTGTCCGTACATATCCACGTACCACGAAACCGCGTGTCTGCCCCGTGAGTCCGCGTGTGCACGGCCACCAAACACCGGGGAGCCCGCACACCGACCTGAGGACGAGGACGACACTGGGTGCTCGGCGGTGACACCCGGCACTGGCTGTGACTTCTGTTTGTTTGTGAAGACGTAATGGGAATACAGGCTCATGTGGGATTTTTGTAGGTAACATTTAATTTTTTTTTTTTCTTTTGGAGACAGAGTCTGGCTCTGTCGCCCGGGCTAGAGTGCCGTGGCGTCAGCCTCGCTCACAGCAGCCTCAGCCTCCTGGGCTCAAGCGATCCTCCTACCTCGGCCTCCCGAGTAGCTGGGACTACAGGCATGCGCCACCACGCCCGGCTCATTTTTCTTTTTTGTAGAGATGGGGTCTTGCTATGTTGTCCAGGCTGGCCTCAAACTCCGGGGCTCAAGCCATCCTCCTGCCTCAGCCTCCCGAGTAGCTGGGACGACAGGCATGCGCCGCCACGCCCAGCTAATTTTTTCTATATATATTTTAGCTGACTGGCTAATTTCTTTCTATTTTTAGTAGAGATGGGGTCTCACTCTTGCTCAGGCTGGTCTCGAACTCCTGACCTCGAGCGATCCTCCCGCCTCGGCCTCCCAGAGTGCCAGGATGACAGGCCTGAGCCACCATGCCCGGCCTGATTTTTTGTATTTTATTTAGATATGGGGTCTTGCTATGTTGCCCAGGCTGGTCTCCCTAAAATGTCAGGCTGGTCTCGAACTCCTGACCTCAAGCAATCCTCCCGCCTCGGCCTCCCAGAGTAGCTGGGGTGACAGGCGTGAGCCACCCCGCGCCCGGCCATCTTTTTTTTTTTTTTTTTTTTTAAAAATGACAGAACATTTGAAACTAAAAGTAGAGCAAACACAAATTCGCTCAAATCGCAACAGCAGACGGTCGAGGCACTAAAGACGCCCAGGCCGTGGGCCGCCCTCCCGCACGCCCAGCCTGGCCACCGTTCCAGCTGCTTTTTTGTCCCCGGCACCGAGGCCTTTAAGGGGGCCGCACCCGGCCTGGTCGCTCACGCAGAATGTCAGCTCCCCGAAGCCAGAGCTGCTGAGGTCCCCGCAGAGCGAGCGGGTGGCCGGCGTCTGCGGCTACTCACCCGGGTTTTTGGGCTCCCCTCCAAAGAGGGCCAGCGCCAGGCCTCTCTTGATGTCCTCGTGCCCATAGATAGAAGGAGCGATGCTGGCGAAGATCTGAGAGAAAAAATAAAAAGGGAGAGACCGGTATGGGGACGGGGACCCGGGGCACACACAGGGACAGGCCCGCCCGGCTCAGAATCGCCGTCCCCGGCGGCGGCGGCATTTCCATCGGGCCCCGACTCGGCCCGTCCTGAGAATCGCAGAACGTCCGAGCTTCCGAGAACCTTAGCCCGACCCCCTCGTTTTGTCGTATGTCACAAAGGCCTTTCCGAAAATCACGGAGCAAGAGCAGAAACGAGGAGAGGAGCGGGTCACACCGACGGCCGCCACCCAGGAATCCTCCTGCAGACTCCGGATGATTTTGGGGACGTGGGGACGCGGATGACGGGAACAAACGCGCTCGAAGTTAATCTCGGGGTGGGGCGGACAAGAAAAGGGACAAGAGCTCGGAGAAACCCTGAGTGCCAAGCCGACCGTCCCCGGCCCGCAAACGCCAGCTGCTCCGTCATCCCCCCGGGCCCGGCTTCCGAGGGCTCGGAGAACTTGGGAAGAAGGATCCAGACACAAACTGCGGTCTCCTCGGAGGAGCAGCAGATTCAGGAGCAATGAAAAGACCCAAAGAGACCATGCGTGAGTAAGAATGATAAATGCATGACAAGTGGGCACAAAGAGGGGACAGTCACGGCCGTGCCGGAGGATGGCTTGAGCCCCAGAGTCTGAGGCCAGCCTGGACAACATAGCAAGACCCCATCTCTAAAAAAAAAGAAAAATGAGCCGGGCGTGGTGGTGCATGCCTGCCGTCCCAGCGACTCGGGAGGCTCAGGCAGGAGGATCGCTGGAGCCCGGGAGTCAGAATCACCACCCGGTGCCGGCGGGTGGCCGGGAGAACACGCCAAGACCCGGGCGGCCGGCCCCGGTGCCCCTCCTCAGCCCGGCACCTGCCTTCTCTCCGATCTGCTGGTCCCTGGAGAGGCTGGTGATCATCTTGACGTCCTCGTCCGTCAGCTCCCCGACGGCGACCTTGTCGTCCTTCTTGGTGATGTGGTTGGCCAGGATGACGGTGGCAAAGACCGGGAAGCCGTTGGCCGTGTTGAGGGAGCCATCGTAGTTGTTGTGGTAGATGCCGGTCAGCTCCTGCGGGGCAGGGAGAGGCCGAGCGGTCAGGGTCTAACCCGGGCGCCACCTCCGGGCTGTCCTCCAAGCTCTCCACACTGTGGACACCCCGGTGAGTAACTCAACAGAACCAAAGTAAAACTATTTCTTTTTTTTTTTCGAGACAGAGTCTTGCTGTATTGCCCGGGCTAGAGTGCCGTGGCGTCAGCCTCGCTCACAGCAACCTCAGACTCCTGGGCTCAAGCGATCCTCCTGCCTCAGCCTCCCGAGTAGCTGGGACTACAGGCACGTGCCACCACGCCCGGCTCATTTTTCTATATATATTTTTAGCTGTCCGGCTAATTTCTTTCTATGTTTAGTAGAGACGGGGTCTCGCTCTTGCTCAGACTGGTCTCGAACTCCTGACCTCGAGCGATCCTCCCGCCTCGGCCTCCCACACTGCCGGGATGACAGGCATGAGCCACTGCACGCGCCCGGCCCGATTTTTTTATATTTTATTTAGAGATGGGGTCTTGCTATGTTGTCCAGGCTGGCCTCCCCAGAGTGCTGGGATGACAGGCATGAGCCACCACCGCGCCTGGCCTCAAAACCACTTCTGAACCCACCTTTCCAAGGAGCCAACCCCTTGGGGAGGAGAAAAGCTCTTTATCCCGGAGATTGACGAACAGACCTCAGGCTGAGCACCCCTCCGACCCCCGACCCCCGACCTGCCCGGCCACGCTGCTTGTCCCCGGGCCACACTGCGGAAGCCCGGCTCCCTCCCGCTTACTATCTCGTCCCCCGGCTTGCAGCTGTCCACCAGGTCGGCGAGGAGGATGGCGTCTTTGGAGCGGGGCAGCCGGCCGGCCGCCACCTTGCCGGGACTCTCCTGAAGGCGGATGCGCTGGTAGTTCTGGTAGATGGTCTGCGTGTGACAAACAGATCACGGGGGGACTCTGAACTCCTCGGGGCACTGACTATGTCACCCGACCTTGACCGCCGCCCCCGTGGACGGAGAACAGGGAGTATCACGTTCCGAACACCAGAGCAGGAAACAGAGAGCCAGAGAGGAAAAGGGGTGAGCCCACGGCACCCCGAAACGCCGGCACACGCCCCGGCTCCGGCTGTGTCCCTCTGGGTGCCTCCGACTGCTAGTCTCAATCACTCCCACGTGCCGTGGGGACGCGGGAACCAGGCCACCTGGGTCCAAAGCCTGTCTCTGTGCCCACGCTGTGTGACCTTAGGCAGGTGACTTGCTCACTCTGTGCCTTCTGTGTAGCTGGGGACGCGGACGGCGTAAACTGCAACCTCACAGCGAGGATTAAATCAAGTCACACGTACGCAACCCCCAGACCAACGGCTGACAAACGGCACGTCACGGTCGAAGTGTCACCTCCTACCGTCAGGTGGCACACGCAACTTCATGCCTGTCATTTCCCTTGCTGTCTAGACAAAGCACGGCGTGGCAGTGAAAAGCCCACACGCTGGATCAAAACGCCGGACCTCCAACCCTTAGGGCCACTTCCTGGCTGGGTGGCCTAAGCCAGTGACTTCTCTGACCGCCTGTCTCTTCATCAGCAAAACGGGGTCGACCCCAGTACCTGCCGCCCGGGGTGTGATGAAGCCCAGATAACACGCATTTTCTACCCGATAAGTCCTCCACAAACATTAGCATCATTATTATTTTTTTTTTGGAGACAGAGTCTGGCTCTGTCGCCCGGGCTAGAGTGCCGTGGCATCAGCCTCGCTCACAGCAGCCTCAGACTCCTGGGCTCAAGCGATCCTCCTGCCTCAGCCTCCCGAGTAGCTGGGACGACAGGCATGCGCCACCACACCCGGCTCATTTTCTATATATATATATTTTTAGCTGTCCAGATAATTCCTTTCTATTTTTTAAGTACAGACGGGGTCTCGCTCTTGCTCAGGCTGGTCTCGACCTCCTGCCCTCGAGCCGATCCTCCTGCCTCGGCCTCCCCGAGTGCTGGGATGCCAGGCGTGAGCCACCACCGCGCCCCGGCCTGATTTTTTTGTATTTTATTTAGAGATGGGGTCTTGCTATGTTGTCCAGGCTGGTCTCCTCAGAGTGCTGGGATGACCGGCGGGAGCCGCCGCGCCCGGCCTCACCTGTTCCATGTTGACCTCGAAGGGGCCGGTGGACTGGCACTCCGGGCAGGAGCCCGGCTTCACCTCCTGGTTCTGGGACTGGCAGAAAGGGCCCAGCACGAAGCTGCACTTGTTGCAGTTGTACTTGACGAGGCTGAGCTGCGGCAGGACCCCGGTGCAGCTTGTCACCACGCCGCTGGTGCGGATCAGCTGGTTCAGGTGTAGCTGCCTGCGGGGATGGGGCCGGGGGGCGCAATCAGGGGTCTGGGGGTGGGGGGCGCTGCGAGGCTTCCAATGCACCCTCCGGCGAGGCCAGCGGGGGGCACCTGTGGGCGTTCCCCCCTCCCCACCCTGCAAAAACCCAGGCCTGGCCCCCTTCTTCCTTCCACCTGTCCCCGCTCCAGCCGCAGCCAGAACCCACCTGGGCTGCACCCCGGCCCGCCCACCCCTGAGCCACAGGGCACCCGGGAGGTGGCCCCGCCGTCCCCGCCGTCCCCGCCGCCCCCACCTGCGCTTACCGGAGAGAGCGCAGCTCCTCCACCAGCGGCAGGTGCGAGATGCGCACGTGCACCTGCGCGGCGATGCGGTGGTACTTGGGGTACATGGCGAGCACCACCTCCAGGGCCGCCTCGTCGAAGATCTGCAGCAGCTCGGCCGGCGCCTCGGGCAGGAAGTAGGCGAGCACGTGCTCCCGGGCCGCCAGGTCCTCGTAGTTCACCACCAGGCTCTCCCGGTTCTCTGCAGGCGGGGGGCGGGGCGCGCGGGAGGGCACACTGAGCATGCGCGGCCCGGGCTGCGCTGCGCTGCGCTCTGCAGGGGGCGACGTCCATGCAACAGCGACGCCTGCCGGGAGGAGGGACGGACACCCACCCCACCCCCCACCCACCCACCTGCCGAACCCCGGGACCTGCACCCAGAAATGCCACCTGCTGCTCTAAGTCTGCCGCGCTGCAGCGGTGGCTGAAACAAGGGACCCGTCCCGAGCCTCGACTGCCCGCTCCGTAAAGTGGGCACGTGGCGCAGGGCGCGCAGGGCGGCTGGAGAGTAAACGAAACGCCAACGGCCCGTGGAGCGCGCTGCCAGGGCAGGGGCCGCAGGCACCGTTTCGTGCCAAGTCCCGTCACGTGGCAACGTGTGGCTCAACGTGCTGTTCGAAGCAGTCCCCTGCATTTTTATGTGCAATCTGCCCGTTTTCAGCCATGGCAAAAGATACTCGGGGGCCGGGCGTGGGGGGGCTCACGCCTGTCATCCCGGCACTCGGGGAGGCTGAGGCGGGAGGATCGCTCGAGGTCAGGAGTTCGAGACCAGCCTGAGCAAGAGCGAGACCCCGTCTATACTAAACATAGAAAGAAATTAGCTGGACAATTAAAATATATAGAAAAAATGAGCCGGGCGTGGTGGCGCATGCCTGTAGTCCCAGCTACTCGGGGAGGCCGAGGCAGGAGGATCGCTTGAGCCCAGGAGTCGGAGGCTTTTGTGAGCGAGGCTGACGCCACGGCATTGTGGCCCCGGGGACAGAGCGAGACTCTGTCCCAAATAAAAGAAAGATGCTCGGGCAGCCCAGATGTGGTCCCCGCACAGGCGGCAGGACAGCCCCACTACAGACGTCAGCGCTGTCTGCGTCCCTCTGAAGGAACGTTCCAGAATGGCATGTAGCTCTACCCAAGTCGCAGAACACCTCCCGCCCCTCCACGCGTGCTCAGCGTGCCACGGGACAGGGCCACACCGGCAGCCTTCCGTGGTGGGAGGGCTCGGCTGGGCGGGGCTGCGGGGAGCCAATGAGGAGCGGCAGGGGCTGGGAGCCAGTGAGGGGCGGGGCCGCAGGGAGCCAATGAGGGGCGGAGAGCCAGTGAAGGGCGGGGCTGCGGGGAGCCAATGAGGGGCAGGGCTGCAGGGAGCCAATGAGCGGGGCGACAGAGAGCCACTGAGGGGCGGGGCTGCGGGGAGCCAATGAGGGGCGGCAGGGCTGAAGGGAGCCAATGAGGGGCGGGGCCGCGGGGAGCCAGTGAGGGGCGGGGATGCGGGGAGCCAATGAGGGGCGGCGGGGCTACGGGGAGCCAATGAGCGGGGCCACGGGGGAGCCAATGAGGGGCGGGGCCGCAGGGAGCCAATGAGGGGCAGCGGGACTGCGGGGAGCCAATTAGGGGCAGCGGGGGCAGGGCCATAGGGGAGCCAATCAGGGCCAGGGCTGTGGGGAGCCAATCAGGGACGGCGGTAGCGGGGAGCCAGTGAGGGGCGGCAGGGCTGCAGGGAGCCCATGAGGGGCGGAGCCACAGGCAGCCAATGAGGGGCGGCAGGGCCGCGGGGAGCCAATCAGGGGCAGCGGGGGCGGAGTCACGGGGGAGGCCACACCTTTGCACATGTCGCTGATGCGCTCCTTGAAGACGTTGTGGCCGCGGCCGTCCACGTGGGTGCGCAGGAAGTTCTTGAAGCGGTGGCGGATCTCCAGCCGCGGGCCGGCCATGCTCACCCACTCGCGCACCGAGTGGCCCTTGAGGTCCTCCAGGTTCTCGATGCTCTCGATCATCTCATCCTCCTCCTCCTCCTCCCCGTCCTCCGTGGCCCGCTCCACGTGGCGGCGCTTGCGGGCCGGGCGTTCCTCCTCGTCCTCGTCGCTGTCTGGGGAGGCGAGGGACACCCGGCACCCGCCGGTGACCTCGGTGACCTTTTGCCCGGGGAGTCCCACCTGCCATCCCGAGGCCCGGACCAGCCCCTCCGGTTGCAGACACGGCCGGACCTACCATACAGCAGCCCGCGGCGCATGCGCCCCAGGCCCCGGCCCGCCTCCCGGTCACGCTGTCGCATGGCCCGCTCGGCCGCCTCCCGCTGGCTGGCCGTCAGCTCCTCGACGTCCTCGTCATCCAGCGCCAGCCCCTCGGCCTCGTAGGCATCCAGCTCCGGGATGGCACGGTAGTCCCTGGGAGAGCCCGGAAGGGACGCGGTCACCGCCACCAAACCGCAACCCCCACCCGGGTGCCCAAGGCCTGCCCCGGTGTGGCTCAAGCGGAGGCCTGGAGCCTCCGGGTCAGAAGCACGGAAGTTTCTAGAAGGGTCTGCAATGGGTACACTTGGTCTGTCCGTGCAACGGAACACAGTTGAGCCTCAAAGAGGAAGGAGGTTGTGCCACATGCTACGACACGGATGAAGTTTGCAGACAGAGGTTCAGTTTTGCAGAATGAAAAGACTTCGGCGGATGGACGTCGGCGATGGGGGCTCAACAATAGGAATGTATTTACCACCGCTGAACTACGGCAGCTTAGAACTGGTTACCATGGTGAATTTTATGTTTAGTGTATTTTACAATTAAAAAGGGGTGGGGAGGAGGGGGTCTCCAGACAGCTTTTTTTGCTTTTTTTTTTTTGGGACAGAGTCTCGCTCTGTCACCCGGGCTAGAGTCAGCCTCGCTCACAGCAGCCTCCAACTCCTGGGCTCAAGCGATCCTCCTGCCTCAGCCTCCCGGGTAGCTGGGACTACAGGCATGCACCACCACGCCCGGCTCATTTTTTCTCTATATATTTTTAGCTGTCCAAATCATTTCCTTCTATTTTTTGTTTTTAGTAGAGACGGGGTGTCGCTCTCACTCAGGCTGCTCTCGAACTCCTGACCTCGTGCGATCCTCCCGCCTCGGCCTCCCAGAGTGCTGGGATGACAGGCGGGAGCCACCGCGCCCGGCCTGGGCTGGGTTTCTATACGCAGCCTAACCAGCCCCTCTGCAAGGGCGACCCGCTGTCCCAGCCCTTTGAGCTGCTCCAAGAGCAGCAAATCCTCATTTTCCACGCAGTCATCCTTCAGGTATATGAAGGGAAACAGTGACTCAATAAAGCGTCCACCGAAAGCAAAGTATTACAATTTGCCCCTGGAGTGTTGGGACATCCAAGTCACTATCCCATCGGACAGATGAGCACACTGATATCGGAGGGGCATGGTGGCTTTGCCCAGGGTCGCTCAGCAGAGCTGGGTGTCAAAACACCGTCCAACCGTGGACCGTGGACTCCTTTCCTGATACCACGCTGCCTCCGCAAGACGGTCTTCCTGCATTCTCCTTTTCTCGAAGTGACGACTGCAGAAATTGCCACTGTTTTCCTGCAGTAGACGCTGTTGTCAAACCACACTATCAGAACAACCATTTCCATGCTGTTGATGCCAAAAGCAGAACCCAGAGCCGGTAAACCTCTGGGCCGATCCCGTTCGGAATTCTTCAACGTTCTCCGGGAAAGGTATCCATGTGTCTGACTCTCCGAGGACCTCAAGTCACACAAAATGCCATCAGTGAAATGCTTAATGGTCCACGCCAAAAAAAAAAAAAAAAAAAAAAAGATTAATAATAATAAAATAAACTGGACTTGAAACTTCAAAACTTTGGCATCTCAAAAGACAACATTAAAAAATGGGCCAGGCGCCGTGGCTCATGCCTGCAATTCTGGCACTCTGGGAGGCCAAGGCGGGAGGATCACTCGAGGTCAGGAGTTCAAGACCAGCCTGAGCAAGAGCGAGACCCCGTCTCTACTAAAAATAGAAAGAAATGATTTGGACAGCTAAAAATATGTATAGAAAAAATTAGCCGGGCATGGTGGCGCATGCCTGTAGTCCCAGCTACTCGGGAGGCTGAGACAGGAGGATCGCTGGAGCCCAGGAGTCTGAGGTTGCTGTGAGCGAGGCTGACTCCACGGCACTCTAGCCCGGGCGACAGAGTGAGGCTCTGTCTCAAAAAAAAAAAAAACTCTTACAACTCAATAATAAAAAATCAAGCAACCCAATTAAAAGTGGGCAAAGGATCTGAACACATTTCTCCAAAAAAAGATGCACATATAGCCATAAACACACGAAAAGATTCTCGGCATCAACAGCCGGCGGGGAAGCACGAACCGAAGCCACAGTGAGATGCCACGGCACACCCGCGAGGGAGGCCGGAGTCAGAAGGACGGACGAGGGCTGGGGAGGCCGTGTGGAACCAACCCTCTGGCACTGCTGGTGGGATGTGAAATGGTGCAAATGCTCTAGAAAAGTCTGGCATTTCCGCAAAAGATCAAACACGACCCAACCATCTCGTTCCTAGAGATGTATCCAATAGAATTGAAAACCTGTTCACATAAAAACTTGTGCGTGTTTATAGCAGCGCTATTCGCGACAGCCAACAGCCACAAAGCACCCAAATGTCCCCACTCTGATGAATGGGCAAATAAAACGTGGTAGCTCCATGCAATGGAATATTATTCAGCCGTAAAAAGCAACGGAATGCTGATACAAATGCTGCAACACGGATGAACCTTGAAAACGACACCGAGACAAAGAAGCCCGTCACAAAACGGCACAGATTTGATGGTCCCACGTCTATGAAGGGGCCAGAAGTAGAAAATTTAGAGGCAAAGTGGATGAACGGTTGCGTACGGGTGGGGTGAGAAGTGGGATGAACCGTAAAACGGCAGGAGGAGGAGTCTCGGCAGGTTGATGGAAAACACTCGAAACACTGGATTGTGGTGAAGTTTGTACGGTTTAGGAAATTGACATCAAATTTGCATGGAACTGTATTATCACAAGGAATAAACTTCATAATATGTAAATGATAGCTCAAAAACTTGTTTTTTTAAAAACCTCAAAAACAGGCCGGGCGCGGTGGCTCACGCCTGTCATCCTAGCACTCTGGGAGGCTGAGGCTGGAGGATCGCTCGAGGTCAGGAGTTCGAGACCAGCCTGAGCAAGAGCGAGACCCTCGTCTATACTAAAAATAGAAAGAAATGATCTGGCCAACTAAAAGTATATATAGAAAAAATGAGCCGGGCGTGGTGGCGCATGCCTGTGGTCCTAGCTACTCGGGAGGCTGAGGCAGGAGGATGGCTTGAGCCCCAGAGTTTGAGGCCAGCCTGGACAACATAGCAAGACCCCATCTCTACAAAAAAGAAAAATGAGCCGGGGATGGTGGCGCATGCCTGTAGTCCCAGCTACTCAGGAGGCTGAGGCAGGAGGATCGCTTGAGCCCAGGAGTCTGAGGCTGCTGTGAGCGAGGCTGACGCCACGGCACTCTAGCCCGGGTGACAGAGCCAGACTCTGTCTCAAAAAATTGCAGAGAAACACTCATTTTCCTGCTTCCTGTCTTTCTGATTGGCACCTCTTGTGGTCCTCCAGACTGGAGACCTCTGGCATTCCCTGGGGTGCATATCTCTTGGACTTGGGGCTCACCCAGACCCTAGCGTCTAGTCTTTCCAAGTTAGATACAGCAACTTAAATTTGGCCTTTGTCAGGGCTCCAAGAACCCGTCTTCCTCCAGATCCTGGACCACGCTGTGATCAAAGGCAAGAATGTCATCAGGGTCCCCTCCTCCCCGGCACAAACACTAGGCCACCCGACACACCACGGGCTCTTTGCAAGACTCGCTGACAATACCTCTCCATGCCATCTCCAATAAGCTCTTCTCCATCCTCCTCTTCCTCCAGGGGCCCCTCGGTGCCCAGGAGCCCCTCGGACTCATCCTCAAAGGGGGGAAGGTCACGGCCGGGGCTGGAGGTCAGGGCGTCGGCGCGCCGGGAGTTTCGGCCAGGGCTGGAGGTGAGAACATCGTTGCTTCGCCGACGCCGGGCCGGGCTGGAAGCCATGGTGAAGGACTCAGACGATTCCTGGAAGAGAAGCTGCTACTGTCCACACTCGGGGAGGGCGTGAGGGCTGACTCAGTTTCCCTTTTTTGTTATAAGGCGGCCTTAACTCTAGCCTCCTTCTCTGCCAGTGCCTCTGCCCTCCCACACACCAAACCCCCTTGCAGCCTCAGGACCTTTGCACTTGCTGTTCCTCCGGCCTGGACAGCTCTTAGCTCAGCGCTTTGAGCCAATGGCTCTGCGACACAGGGCAGAAAGCTCAAATATCCCTCAACATACTCCAGGTCACCCACGTCACCCTGCGTCTCCTCCGTGAAACGTCACCGAGGCCGTGTCATCGGTTTATTTACCTGTTTACCGTCTATTCTCTCCCCCTTGCTCGGGCACTGGACCCATTTGAGCACAACGTCCCAAGTACCGGCCCCCGAGAGATGGGACAGAAAAGAGCCACCAAAACGTGAGCGGTCTGGCACTCACAGATTGCAGAAGGGACCAGACAGTGAGCACGACAAGGGGACGAGAAAAAGTGACAGGAAGAAGGTACAGGAAGGTGTAGGAAGGTGGCGGGCTCGTGTCGCGCGGCGCCCAGCGAGCGCCTACTGTATGCGCGGGTGACAGGGGTCTGGCGGGCCGGGCCGGGGTCGCCGGGCGGACGGAGCCGCGTGGGTCCCGCGCGCGCGAGAGCCCGGGGCCCGACCCGGCCCGAGGACCGGCCCGCCGGGCGACGCCCGAGAACCAGGGGCGCCCGCGACCTCCGCGCCGCCGTCCGCAGACCCCCGCGCCGCCCGGCCGAGCCCCCCGCGCCGGCCCCGCGCGCTCACCGCCATCGCAGCGCCGCGCTCCTCTCCGCCGCCCCGGCGCCACCCGCTTTCGCGCCAAAAGTGGCTCACGTGACCCGCCGAGCCCGGGAAGCGCCCGGCGCAACGTGACGTCACGGCGTCGGCGTCCAGTTGTGCCGCGCAGAGACGAGGGAGCGGGACGCAGGGCCAGGCCCCGCCCACGACGTCCGGAGGCCCCGCCCACGACGTCCGGAGGCCCCGCCCACGACGCCGAGTCTCCCCGCGGCGCCCAGAGGCCCCGCCCACGACGCCCAGAGGTCCCGCCCACGACGCCCGGAGGCCCCGCCCACGACGCCCAGTCTCCCTGCGGCGCCCAGAGGCCCCGCCCACAACGCCCAGAGGTCCCTCCCACGCCGCCCAGAGGTCCCGCCCAGGACGCCCCGAGGCCCCGCCCGCGGCGCCCAGTCTCCCCGCGGCGCCCAGAGGCCCCGCCCACAACGCCCAGAGGCCCCGCCCACAACGCCCAGAGTTCCCGCCCGCGGCGCCCAGAGGCCCCGCCCGCGGCGCCTTGAGGCCCCGCCCACGACGCCGAGGCTCCTCGCCGCGGGCCGGGCGGTGCGCGCCTAGCGCTCTGCGCATGCGCGCTGCGGCCAAGGTCCGGGAGCGCGAGCCGGGCGTCCAGCTGGACGCAGTCCGACGGGGCCCCCACCTGCCGGCTGCGCGACCTGGAGGATTTCGGGTGTTATAATGTGGAAGCGCGCAAGCAGATCACAAGAGAATTTAATGCCAGTTTAGGAGTCTTTATTAGCCGGCCGGCGACCACCTCTGTCCACCAAACAATAACAGAGAGTGGCCCCGACTTGAAGTTGTACAGGGATTTTATACCCTTTTTGAGGAGGGCTACGTGCCTACACACATGTACAAGAAGAACAAAGAGAACAAAAACAGGACAATCATTAACAATTTAAGGTTATACCGCCCGGAGGTCTGGTGATTTTATAGACCCCTTGGCGTCACAAAACAGGTTGCAATCACTGACGTAAAAGGTCATCTATTCTACTGATCAAGCATACCACATTTATCTTGATTATCTTTTAGGCCTATGTTGAACCCATGACAGGGCAATCATCCTCCCCACCTCCCTGGTTCCCAGACCAGCAAGCTTAGTACAGAAGCAGATAGCATTCATTAGAGTTTCTCAACAAGTTAACCCTACAGGGGTGTCTTTCTTCCCTTAACCCATTACACGGGGACCTGGAGCATTCCGGGGACCTGGAGCGTTTCGGGGACGAGGCAACCGGGGCCGTCTCGCCGTCTTCCGAGCAGACGCGTCAACGTCTCCGAAAAGCTCAAGGCTCCATCGCTGCAAGCACCGAAGCAGCTCCGGGATTTTGCAGCTCGAGACGACTCGAGCAGGGACGGAGAACCCAGATCCCAAGGGGGATCTTCCCGGGGAATCTGAGCTTTATCCGGAGGGCCGTGGAAGCCCACGAAGGTGGTTCGAGCAGGAGGAGATAGGAACCCGTGTGCATTTTGGAATCCGTGTGCATTTTGGAATCCCTGTGCATTTTGCAATCCCTGTGCATTTTGGAACCCGTGTGCATTTTGGAACCCGTGTGCATTTTGGAATCCCTGTGCATTTTGGAATCCTTGTGCATTTTGGAACCCGTGTGCATTTTGGAATCCCTGTGCATTTTGCAATCCCTGTGCATTTTGGAATCCGTGTGCATTTTGGAATCCCTGTGCATTTTGCAATCCCTGTGCATTTTGGAATCCGTGTGCATTTTGGAATCCGTGTGCATTTTGGAATCCCTGTGCATTTTGCAATCCCTGTGCAGTTTGGAATCCGTGTGCATTTTGGAACCCGTGTGCATTTTGGAATCCGTGTGCATTTTGGAACCCCTCGGGCTGCCCCCGGGTAGGGGATGGGCAGGTGAATTGCACGAGGCTGGAGGTAGCGCGTGAGGACGCTGGCGTTCCTCTGCAGTTAGAGCAGCTCCGGCTGGGGCACCCTTGTCTGGGAGCAGCGGCCGGCCCGGATCCCAGCCCCCTTAGCCGGGCACTCGTGCAGGGGGCGGGCATCTCCGCACGGGACCCAGGGTAGGGAAGCAGGAGCGGGGGAGAGGCCTGGGAGTCCCCAAGAGATGTTTAGGAGCCGAGATCTGTCGGTCTTGGTGACTGAGGACAGCCCAAGAATGGCATCCAGGGTGACCCCAGGATCCCGGCTTAGCTTAGGTAGGATGGTTTAGGGGGACACAGGGTGAGTCAGTTTCTGGCTATGTTGAAGGTGGGTCTCAGAGCTGTCCAAGATACTCGTGGCTGGGACTCAAGAGGGAGTCTGGGCCGCGGCTGGAGGTCGCCTTGGGAGGGGACCTCACGAAGCTGCAGTCAAGGTGTTGGTTGGGGGCGGGGCGCGGTGGCTCCTGCCTGTCATCCCAGCACTCGGGGGAGACCAGCCTGGACAACATAGCAAGACCCCGTCTCTAAATAAAATACAAGAAATCAGGCCGGGCGTGTGCGGTGGCTCACGCCTGTCATCCCAGCACTCGGGGAGGCCGAGGCGGGAGGATCGCTCGAGGTCAGGAGTTCGAGACCAGCCTGAGCAAGAGCAAGACCCCCCCCCCCGTCTCTACAAAAAAAAAAAAAAAATAGAAATGATCTAGACAGCTAATATATATATATATATATATATAGAAAAAATTAGCCGGGCATGGTGGCACATGCCTGTCGTCCCAGCTACTCGGGAGGCCGAGGCAGGAGGATCGCTTGAGCCCTGGAGTTTGAGGCCAGCCTGGACAACATAGCAAGACCCCATCTCTACAAAAAAGAAAAATTAGCCGGGCATGGTGGCGCATGCCTGTGGTCCCAGCTACTCGGGAGGCTGAGGCAGGAGGATCGCTTGAGCCCAGGAGTCTGAGGCTGCTGTGAGCGAGGCTGATGCCACGGCACTCTAGCCCGGACCACAGAGCGAGACTCTGTCTCCAAAAAAAAGAAAAAAAAATAAGAAAGAAAGAAAAGCACAAACCAGAGGAAAATAGGAGAAGGGAAATCATAAGGATAAAAGCAAATAAATACATTAGAGAACAAAAAAAAAAAAAAGTAAAAAACAGTTTATCTTCTTGGGGGGGGGGAAGAGAGAGCAGGGAGATGGCACGGCCTCTGAGAGAAAAAGAGAAGGAGGTCCCGAGTGGCTTGCTGCTTTTACGGGGACAAAGAGGAAAAAGGAGATCTTTGTCGCTTAAAGCACTATTTATTAAACTCTGAGGAGGTCACGCTCTCTCCTGTGTGTCCAGTGAATTACACGCTGTCTCTGATCTCGAAGGGGGAGAAGTGAAAGAGACGCCCCTTTTATTTCCATAAAAGCAATAAATTCCAACAGAAACCTACACACGGGGTGCAAAACTCAAGCGCACAGAGTGCAGAACTGTGCGTTGCTATAGTGATAGAAAACCTCTCTGGGCCCGCCTCCCCCAAGCCTGCAGTCTCAGAAAACAGGAAAAGAAAGATAAAGGGCAGTGGTTAGGCCTGGTCACACGTGCCCAAGGACGCCTCCTTTGTGGCACGTGGTAGGCTGGGAGCTTCCTGTCCCCCGGAGGTCACGGGCACGCGTGGGGTGGACGCAGCGAGCATGTGAACCCGGGCTGCTTCCGAGGCGCCCCAGTGCTGTGCAGAGAACACAGGCCATGCAGCCGAGACAGGCAGCTCAGGAGGACTTCTCGGAGGAGGTGACGAGAGAGAGTTTGGAGGCAGAGGGATTGACGGGGGGCCCAGGCTCAGGCCTAGGGCAGTGATTGAATGTGAGCAGGAGGGATGTGAATGACCTCCTGGCAGAGCTTGGGGAGCGGTGGGTGAGTCCCCAAGCCCATTGTCCCTGTGGTCCACAGCTGTCCCCAAGCCAGGCCCGGCCCGGCCGCTCTGGCCAACGCAGACTCTGAAACTTCCCCAACATCTGACCGAGGTCTAGGTTGGGAAAGTCCCAGCTAAAGTCCCAAGTGACCACGGGGAGTGTCACCGTTGGCCTCGGCACAAGACCATACGCCCCTGGTGGCCTAGACCAACAGCAGCTGGGGGAACAACGGGGGGGGGGGGGGGGCCGGTCTCCTTCCGGCCCAACTGTGTTGTCACGGGTGTGTATCTCGGGGTGACTGTCGTAATTGGGCGCCTACAGTTTGCACCGGGCACTGACTCGGCCTCCGGATGCCGCAGGGAACTGGCAGGCACGATTCTGTCCCCATGACACCCAAGTTCTGGTTGGGGGGGGGGACCCAATGACTGCAGAGAAAGGGAGTCAAGGACCAGTCTGGGGAGAGAATTACGGTGCTCCGGGGGACATCAAGGCGCGTGGTGGCGTAGACGGAACAGGTGCACCAGCCACGCTGCAGAGGAAGGTGACGTGACAAGCAGCCACCACCAGGCGGGGGACAGATGTGGACACGCAGAGGCGGGAACTAGCTTAGCACGTTCAAGGAACAGAAACCGAAACCAGTGTGGCTTCAATGCGGGGCGCGGGGGAAGAGCGCTCAGAGGGAGGGAGGTGTCTCTTGGGCCAGAGGTCCCCCCTGCGGGCGGTGGCGGCGGTGGCGCTCATCCCGGCGGAACCGTCCTACTGTCTCTTTAAGAGGTCAGCGGGCTCGGCCCCGCCCCCTTGGAATCTGATTGGTCTCTTCCGCGCTTTTCAGAGATGCTCCATTCCTATAGGCTGCCGGGGAGCTGGGGGCGGGCCCGAGCGCTACAAGTAAGGGACTGTGGGCGTTTTCGCAGTTTGGGCCGGACGCAAAGGACCGTCCTGCCTTCCAGGTCGCCGCCGCCGGGAAGCGCTTGGGTGGCGTCCCGGGCGCCCGCGGCCCCGGCGCGTTGACCGCGTGTCGCCTTTCCGGGCTGCCCCACCCCCACTTCCGCGGGGCCGGCCGCTCGCCCGCGGCTCTTGCGCGACGCTCCCCGGCCCGGTCGCCTCCCTGCGGCGCTGGAGGCCGGAGTGTCGCGGCCTGCGGCGGCGGCGGCGGATGGGCGGCCCGGGCGGCCGGGCCTGAGTGCGACACGGGGCTCTCAGGTACGGAGGGGACCCGCTCCCCGGGGCCTGCCGCGGCCGGAGAGGGAGCCACGGAGGGGACCTGCGACGGTCCCCGCTCCCTTCCCCGGGGACAGGGCCGTCCTGTCCCCTCCTCCTCCTCCTCCTCCTCCACGGGTGACCCCGCTGCCTGCGAAGGCGCCTTGGTCTGTTTGGGGGCGAGGTCGCACCGGAAGCGCGGCCGGGCGATGCGGGGGGAGGGGGGGTCGCGTAGCGCGCGGGGACAGCGCAGGTCCAGGGGTCACTGGGTCACACCGTGACACCGTGCTGGGAGCTTAGTTTGGGCCAGGTGCTGTCCCAGGGGACCGGTCCCGAGCACGCGCGGGGTGGACGCAGCGAGCACGTGAACGCGCCCCTGTGCCGTGCAGAGAACACAGGCGACGCAGCCTGGACAGGCAACTCCGGAGGACTTCTCGGAGGAGGTGGCGGAGAGAGCTTGCAGGCAGAGGGCCAGACGGGGGGGGAGCCCAGGCTCAGGCCTAGGACAGTGTCCGGCCTCCCCCCCACCCCCACGGCAGCTGGGGAGGGGCAGAGTAACTTGGCCTCAGTCCTACGGAGCCTCCCCCATCCTGTTTTGCTTCCAGGGTTTGAAAGTGGGAAGGTGGCCTCTGGAATGTTAATGAGCTTGGGAGACACCCTCCCAGGTGGCAGAGACGGGACTGTCCCCATTTGTTTGGTCCTGAAAGGGCTGGAGTTGCCCCCAGGGCACTCTTCTTCCCTGGAAATCCTCCTCTGAGAACCACCTCCCCCACCCGCCTAGTCTGGCCTCCACCCCTTCCTCCCCCGGCCCTCAGCCAGCCTTGTCACCTTCCCCTTTTCCTCTCTGTCCCCAAGGCCAGGAGAGCTCATCGGAAGGAAAAGCCAGGAGCATGATGGGAGGGGGTGTGTTAGACCCTCTGTCTCTAGCAGAACTGAGGGCAGAGAGGGTTAGACCTACCCCTGTCGTCCTCTCCTTTCCTCTTCTGTACAATGGGCACAACGATCGTCCCCTCTGTCTCAGTGGCTGGGGCCATCGTCAAGCGTATCTGTAGGAAATGTACGATTTTACTTTTTTTTTTTTTTTTTTTTTGAGACAGAGTCTCACTGTGTTGCCCAGGCTAGAGTGAGTGCCGTGGCGTCAGCCTAGCTCACAGCAACCTCAAACTCCTGAGCTCAAGCGATCCTCCTGTCTCAGCCTCCCAAGTAGCTGGGACTACAGGCATGCGCCACCACGCCTGGCTCATTTTTTCTATATATATTTTTAGCTGTCCATATAATTTCTTTCTATTTTTAGTAGAGACGGGGTCTCGCTCTTGCTCAGGCTGGTCTCGAACTCCTGAGCTCAAACGATCCGCCCACCTCGGCCTCCCAGAGTGCTAGGATTACAGGCGTGAGCCACCGCGCCCGGCCCGATTTTACTTTTTTAAATCATTGCCGCGATTATTTTTATAAGCTTTGGCGCACAGTGGCAATTCTAGTAGCATGGCCCCCCCGGTCCCATGACTCTCGTGTGGGCTTTGGAGCAGCCGGCAGGAGCTTGTCAGAAACCCAGATGAAGTCCCAGCGGGTAGGACTGGCTTCAGGTGTGGCTGGATCCAGGGGCTCGAATGAGTTCGTCAGCATCTATCTCCGTCTGTCTCGGCTCTGTCCCCCTCTGTGTTGACTTTGCTCTCAATGGGTCCCCAACTGCGGGGAGTCAGAGTGGTCCAGCTCTGACTCGCGGATCTCAGCAGAAGGAGAACACTTCCGGGTGCTGAGAGCAAAAGTCTCAGGGCAGATTCTGATTGGCCAGGCTGAGATCACATGCCCATCCCCTGGCGTCGGGAAGGGGCGGAGTCCCCCAGACCCAAACCTCATCCACAGCGTGGGGAAGCCGCAGGCCCTGTCCCTCCTGGGGGGGCTGGTGTTGGGCTCTAGGACCAGGAGTTTGCTCCTCCATAGGGGACCAGGGTGTCCCTCCTGCCCGCGCGTCATTGATATGCTCACCTCGAAGTCACTGACAAGTTCTTAGCTCATGCCACCAGAAGTCACACGGAAGGTAGGAAGCGGAGATGCTGGGGCGTCACCCAATCTGTCCAAATCGTCATTCTAAACGTTGGCACCTGTGACACGCTGGTGCCCCGGGTCACGCCGCTGCGGCTGCTATTCCGTGACACCTGCCTCCACCTGGAGACGTCCCGTGCGTGTCCCAGGCACGGCTCCGTGTCCCCTCCATTGGTGTCTGCCTTCCCAGGGCGACGAGGCCTCGAGGGTCCAAGAATGTCCTTACCCACATTCTGTAGGGGGAAACTGAGGCACGGGGAGGAGGACGAGGACGTGAGGGGGAGGGCTGGCAGCCGGACGCCCGCTCTGCGCTTTGCCCCGTGGGCCCCGCAGGATGGAAGGGACTCTGGGTGACATCGAGTGGCTCGTGCTGGGCTCTGTTAGTGGGGAGGGGGGTGGCTGGGACGAGGGACTGGGCCAGGAGCTGGGCGCGGCGGAGGGTGAGGAGAGGGGTCCTTGGTTGCGCTCTGTGCAGCCCCCCCCCCATGTCCCCTGGGTATCCGAGACTCAGGGCAAGGTGGGCTGTGGCCCAGGCCACACGGCCCGCCCGCACGCCGCTAACCGTGGTGGCTGTCACTCCCCCAGGGCCAGCGGCTGGCGGGATGGTCATTTGGAACAACGGGAGCACCGCGCAGCCCCCGCCCCCGGCTCCAAACATCAGCGTGCCGCACCGCTGCCTGCTCCTGCTCTACGAGGACATCGGCACGTCCAGGTGAGGCCGGGTGGCGATGTCCCCGGGTCCCCCCCCCCCACCACCCCTGCCGCCCGGTGCATGCTGGGAGTCGGGTGCACACGCAGTGAGCCACCTTCTGTCCCCGTCCGCTATAGGGTCCGGTACTGGGACCTTTTGCTGCTGGTCCCCAACGTGCTGTTCTTCACCTTCCTGCTCTGGAAGCTTCCGTCCGCCCGGGCCAAGATCCGCGTCACCCCCAGCCCCATTTTTATCACCTTCTACATCCTGGTGAGTTCCCGAGACCCGTGATAGCAAACAAACCCCACCCCCGACCGCCTTAAGCCGGGAGAAGGGGAGATTAACCAACCCCCTGTACTAGAAGGTGGGCTGCAGGTACGGCTGCATCCAGGAGACGATGTCATTAGGACGCTGTCTCTCTGCGTCGCTGCTCTCTCCCGGCCGTAGCTCGGGGGGGAGTCCTCCCCGTATGGTGGCACAGATGGCCACGAGCTGCTTGGAGCCGACATCCTGCCCGCGCGGACTCAAGCAGAGACCACCTCTTTCCCGACGGTGCCAGCGTAGACCCGGGGCTTCCTCTCCTCGGCCCATCTCCCTTCCCTCCAGGCCAGGGTGGGCCGTGGGGCAGGCAGGGGGCCTGGGGAGCCCGGGGGGCTGTTGGCGGAGGCCCCAGGGGCCACTAGCCTACTGACGTCCCCTCCCCGGTGAGACGGTGGCGAGCTGGATAGAAACCGAGGCCTCCTCTCTCCCCTGCTTCCCTGACCCCTTAGTGTGTTTATTAAGCACCTACTATGTTCCAGGCAGGGAGAAGGGGCCCAGGAGCAAACAACACGGCTCCCCCCCCCCAGAGGTCCCTGCAGCCCCTTTTGTCCCTGCAACCTCCTGTCCCCCTGTCCCCCTGCGTCTTGGAATTCCACCCGTGACCCTGATCACACTAACTGCACGCGTGTACTCCGCCCTTCCCGGGGGGTGGCGGGGGTCCCAGGCACGGCTTCTGCTCCGTCTGTTACCCCCGTCTGTCCCCTCCCATCCATCCACGGAAGGGGCTGCTGGCTTTTCACCCCGTTTTACAGATGGGGAAACTGAGGCAGGGAGGTGCAGTCAGTTGCTTGCCTGGGGTCAGAGCTGCGAAGCAGCAGAGCCTGGGTCCCCTCCCCCCTTCCTACCTCCCTGTCCCAACCCCGGCCGGCCCCCTCCTCGGTTCCATGTTCGGTTTGACCCCAAGCCTCCCGCAGATGTCGGGGTGCACGTGCCGGGCTCGGGGCTCCCTCCCGGCTCAGCACGTCCCTCCCTCTGTCACCCCGCAGGTGTTCGTGGTGGCGCTGGTGGGCATCACCCGGGCCGTGGTGTCCATGACGGTGAGCACGTCGGACGCCGCCACCGTGGCTGATAAGGTGTGGCCAGAGGCTGGTGGGGGAGGCCCGGCCTGGGGCGGGGGTGGCGGGGGGTGACAGGGTGGGGTGCCGGCCTCCCCCGGGGGCTGACACCCTGCCCGCTCCGTGTCCAGATCCTGTGGGAAATCACCCGCTTCTTCCTGCTGGCCATCGAGCTGAGCGTGGTCATCCTGGGCCTTGCGTTTGGTGCGTGGTGGCGGGGGGTGGGGCGGGTGGCGACTCGCTGGCCGGCGCTGACCCCACCCCGGGGTCCCCTGGCTCGGCTGCCGCTCACTGGCCACCGTGTGTGTTCTCCCAGGTCACCTGGAGAGCAACTCTAGCATCAAGCGGGTGCTGGCCATCACCACGGTGCTGTCCCTGGCGTACTCGGTCACCCAGGTGCCAGGGCGGGCAGGGGGGCCGGGGCGTGCCAGGGGGGCGGGCATCCGGGAGGAAGGACATCTTCATCCTCCGGTCCCCGGGCCCCGTTCCGAATAGTCCCCAGGGCTCTCAAACTTTAAGGGCACCCGGGAAGCCACCCGGGGTGCTGGGGACCGGGGTGTGTCACCGAGCCACACCCAGCAGGTCACGGCGTGCAGGGTCGGGGTGCTGGCCCCCGGCTGACCCTCTGCCCGCTGTGTGTCCCGATCCCATGGCCCCAGTGTGCGCGGGGAGGAAGCCTGGGGAGGGGTGGGTGGGAGCCTGGGGGACCCTGTCCCTTCCTGTCCCCTGCAGGGGACCCTGGAGATCCTGTACCCCGATGCCCACCTCTCCGCCGAGGACTTCAACATCTACGGCCACGGGGGCCGCCAGTTCTGGCTGGTCAGCTCTTGCTTCTTCTTCTTGGTGAGGTCCAGGCCCAGGCAGGGGACCGGCTGCCTCGCGCTGGCCCCGGGGGTCTGTCCCAGCTGTCCCCAGCACCCTGCTCAGCCCCCCCTGCTGCTGTGTCTCCGCAGGTCTACTCCCTGGTGGTCGTCCTCCCCAAGACCCCGCTGAAGGAGCGCATCTCCCTGCCTTGTGAGCCCCGGGGCGGGGCTGGGGTGGGGTGGTGGCCGCCGGGTGGCAGGGAGGGGACCCCGGGTGGCGGGTCGGCGAGGCAGAGCCTGGCCTGGCAGGGGGCAGGACCTGACCTCCCCCGTCCCCTCCCCGCCACCCCCAGCGCGGAGGAGCTTCTACGTCTACGCGGGCATCCTGGCCCTGCTCAACCTGCTGCAGGGGCTGGGCAGCGCGCTGCTGTGCTTCGACGTCATCGAGGGGCTCTGGTACGGGGGGCGGGGTGGGGGCGGGGCTTGGGGTGGGTGGGGCTTGGGAGGTGGGGCGTGGGCGGGGCTTGGGAGGTGGGGTGGGGTGAGAGATGGGGAGAGGCTTGAGGTAGGGCGGGGCATGGGCTGGGGGCGGGGCTTGGGGTGGGCGGGGCTTGGGAGACGGGGCATGGGGTGGAGCGAGGTGAGGGATGGGGAGAGGCTTGAGGTGGGGCGGGGCATGGGATGGGGGTGGGGCTTGGGGATGGGGTGGGGCTTGGGAGGTGGGGCAGGATGAGGGATGGGGAGAGGCTTGAGGTGGGGCGGGGCTTGGGGATGGGGCGGGGCTTAGGAGGTGAGGCAGGATGAGGGATGGGGAGAGGCTTGAGGTGGGGCGGGGCATGGGCTGGGGCGGGGCTTGGGAATGGAGTGGGGCTTTGGGAGGCGGGGCTTGGGGATGGGGCGGGGCTTGGGAGGCGGGCCATGGGGTGGGATGGGGAGAGGCTTGAGGTGGGGCAGGGCACGGGCTGGGGGCGGGGATGGGGCGGGGCTTTGGAGGTGGGGCGGGGGTGTGGGCGGGGCTTGAGGTGGGGTGGGGATGGGGAGGGGCTTGAGGTGGGGCGGGGCATAGGCTAGGGGTGGGGTGGGGATGGGGTGGGGCTTAGGGTGGGGTGGGGCAGGAGATGGGGAGGGGTATGGGGTGGGGGCGGGGCCTGGGGAATGGGGAAGGGCTTAGGGTGGAGGACGGGGTGGAGCAGGAGATGGGGAGGGGCATGGGGTGGGGACAAGGCCTGGGGGATGGGGCGGGGCTTGAGGTGGGGTGGGGATGGGGAGGGGCTTGAGGTGGGGCGGGGCATAGGCTAGGGGTGGGGTGGGGATGGGGTGGGGCTTAGGGTGGGGTGGGGCAGGAGATGGGGAGGGGCATAGGGTGGGGGCGGGGCCTGGGGAATGGGGAAGGGCTTAGGGTGGAGGACGGGGTGGAGCAGGAGATGGGGTGGGGACAAGGCCTGGGGGATGGGGCGGGGCTTAGGGTGTGGGTGAGGCCTGGGGATGGGGCGGGGCTTAGGTTGTGGGCGGGGCGCGGGATGGGGCGGGGCTTAGGTTGTGGGCGGGGCGCGGGATGGGGCGGGGCTTAGGTTGTGGGCGGGGCGCGGGGGATGGGGCGGGGCTTAGGTTGTGGGCGGGGCGCGGGGATGGGGCGGGGCTTAGGGTGGGGCGGGGCGCGGGGATGGGGCGGGGCTTAGGTTGTGGGCGGCGCGCGGGGATGGAGGCCCCAGGCTGACCCCGCTCCGCACCCGCAGCTGCGTAGACGCCACCACCTTCCTGTACTTTAGCTTCTTCGCGCCGCTCATCTACGTGGCCTTCCTCCGGGGCTTCTTCGGGTGAGTGCGGGGCGGGCTGGCGAGCACATGCACACGCTTACACACGCTTACACACGTGCACACGTGCACCCTTCCCCCACAAAGAAGGTAGAGGCTGTGCGCATCGTTCTGCATTTGCACGTTTTCGTAATCCACGAACTCATGCAGCGAGTGTTTTATTGAGCACCTACTACAGACCAGACGCCGCAGCCACCAGGCACAACAGGGAGCAAAGCCAACGCGGGTCCCTGCCCGCACGGAGCTGGCACTCTAGCGGGGGAGGCCTGGGGACCGGGGCGGGCGACAGTGTGGGGAGGGGAATCCGGTGTGTATCCGAGTACCCTGGGGACGCGGTGCTCTGCGGTGCGGCTGTTTATCTGCAGACGTGTCGGGGACAGGTGAGACTGGGGTCCCACTCCAGGCCCCTGATGTGGCAGGAGGGTGGTTGCTCCGTCCCCTCCCCTCTCCCCCCACTTGCCAGGTCCCGGCTGGGGAAGGGGACAGGCCTCCCGCGGGGAGAGAGTCGGACGAGGGTCAGAGTGGACCCCAGCCCCAGCTCGGATCTGCACACGGGGCTTCTCTCCTAAATCGGGCGCGACGCTTCCCCGCTTGGAGGGTCGCCCTGGTCGGCGGGGGGGGAGAGGATAATCGCATGAGCTGCGGGGTCCCCGGGGGGAGCAGGGTCAAGGCCACCATCGGTGTTTGCTGAGCGTTTCGGCCCAGGGTCGTGATGGACGTCTGTGCCCTGCAGCAGGGGCTCAAGTTTTGCAGGACAGACCGCGGCGGGGTCCAGGCGGGGGGATGGGCGCCAGGTGGCCTCCTGCCGGGCGAGGACCGTCCCTGAGTCACCCTGTCTCCCCTCTCCCCCATCAGCTCAGAGCCCAAGATCCTCTTCTCCTACAAATGCCAACTGGACGAGACGGAGGAGCCGGACGTCCACCTGCCCCAGCCCTACGCGGTGGCCCGGCGGGACGGCCCGGAGGCCGCGGGGGCCGCGGGGACCTCGGCCGCCAGCTACTCGAGCACCCAGTTCGACGCGGCCGGCGGGGTGGCTTACCTGGACGACGTGGCCTCCATGCCCTGCCACACGGGCAGCGTCACCAGCACGGACAGCGGGCGCTGGAGGGCCATCAATGCCTGAAGGCCGCCGTCCTGGCCGGGTGGCCCGGTGGGGCCGGCGGGGGACAAACCAGGGAACAGGCCAGCACGCCCGCCCCGAGTCCCAGGTGCAGGAGGAAGAGCTTGCGGGACCTTCTGGGCGCGGGGGTCCTGTGTCTGTACCCCAAGTCCGGAGACGACTTCTTCCCGTGGGGCCCCCCGCCCCGTTCCCCTTGACCACCCCTGCTGTTGCCTGTCCCCTGTCCTGCACGGGGACACTGCCAGACTGACCCATCCCCCCAGGGCCAGGCCATGCCGTGCCCCGGTTTCCCGCAGCCTCGGCACGCAGGGCTGGGCTGGTCCCCCTCACCCATGTGCCCCGTCCCCGCGGGACTGTGTCCTCCCCGGAGCCCACCACCGAGGGGGATGGGCAGAAGTGTGTATATTTTCTCGTTCTATTTTTTAATAAAAAGCAAACGCAGGAGAAGGGGTGGACGCGCAGGTTTTGCAAGAGCACCAAGACAGGGGGGGCTGCAGCCACTTACAGCCCGTGCCGGCGAGGGGGACGAACCCCCGACGGATGGCCTGGGAGGGGACAGAGAGCTCTCGGGGCATTTCTGGCGGAGATAGGCATGCCATGCACCCCTTTGGAGCCTGGTGCAGACAGCCTGGGTTCCAGGACCTTCTCTGGCGGTGACAGGGGCTGTTTGGGGTGATCAGCCCATGCAACAGGCCCTGTGGACCAGGAGGCACCCGCTGGCCGCCCAAGCGTGCCTAGTGCTTTCTTTCTTTCTTTTTTATTTCTTTTTTTGAGACAGAGTCTCTCTCTGCCACCCGGGCTAGAGTCCCATGACGTCAGCCTCGCTCACAGCAACCTCGGACTCCTGGGCTCAAGCGATCCTCCTGCCTCGGCCTCCCGAGTAGCTGGGACGACAGGCATGCGCCACCACGCCTGGCTAATTTTTTCTTTTTTTCCTTTTTGTAGAGATGGGGTCTTGCTACGTTGTCCAGGCTGGCCTCAAACTCCAGGGCTCAAGCCATCCTCCTGCCTCAGCCTCCCGAGTAGCTGGGACTCCAAGCACACGCCACCACACCAGGCTCATTTTTTCTATATATATTTTTAGCTGTCCAGATCATTTCTATTTTTAGTAGAGACGGGGTCTCGCTCTTGCTCAGGCTGGTCTCGAACCCCTGACCTCGAGCGATCCTCCCGCCTCAGCCTCCCAGAGTGCTGGGACTTCTCATATTGTTTGGGGACGGTGACTCAGAAATCGAGATCGAATAGCCCACTGTGTGAAGTGTTTAAAGCCACTGCAAGAGGCCCTGGGCACACACCTCACCCCTGCCGGGGACCTGGGCAAGCTCCAGACACCTTCAACTTACAGACTGGCGTGGGTGACAGGCCTGCTCACCTAGTCATCAACGTAGCCCCCGTGGTGGCCTTCCAGAAGGTTCCCGCTCTTCCCTTTGCTCTCGTTTCCAATACTGTCCCTCCTCATCCTCGTAAACTGGGGTGTCCCGTGGGCTTACGCTAATGCTTCCAAATTAGTTCCCAGAATCCTGGCCCGGCCAGTGAGAACAGTGTGGGCTCGAGTCAGGCTGAGCCACTTGGGGTGGCTGAGCTGGTTCTAGAATTCTGGGGAACAGGGAATCTCTTTCTGCAGGATTCGCTGAGCTGCTGGACTGCGGTTCTAGAGCTGCCATCAGCCCCTCGTTAGAACCTCCCAAGGGGACATTCTGTGCAAGGGGGACCCAGGGGTGACCCATGAGCTCTGGACATCAGTGTGGATTGAAAGGAGCGTCTTGGAATCTTGGTTCGAATAAGGAATGTGACAATGTCTCAGCGTTTACTAATTTTGTTCCTGCGTGTAAGTGGCCACGATCTTTATGATTTGACCGAGAAATTTCAGAAAGTAACAGACGCCAAATTAAATGTCATTAGGAGGCCGGGCGCGGTGGCTCACGCCTGTCATCCCGGCACTCTGGGAGGCCGAGGCGGGAGGATCGCTCGAGGGCAGGAGTTCGAGACCAGCCTGAGCCAGAGCGAGACCCCGTCTCTACTAAAAATAGAAAGAAATTATCTGGACAACTAAAAATATGGAAAAAATGAGCCGGGTGTGGTGGCGCATTCCTGTAATCCCAGCTACTCGGGAGGCTGAGGCAGGAGGATCGCTTGAGCCCTGGAGTTTGAGGCCAGCCTGGACAACATAGCAAGACCCCATCTCTACAAAAAAGAAAAATGAGCCGGGCGTGGTGGCGCATGCCTGTAGTCCCAGCTACTCGGGAGGCTGAGGCAGGAGGATGGCTTGAGCCCAGGAGTCTGAGGCTGCTGTGAGCGAGGCTGATGCCACGGCACTCTAGCCCGGGCGACAGAGCCAGACTCTGTATCAAAAAACAAACAAACAAAAATAAATATCATTAGGAGGGCAAGAAATGACGACACAGGACACCCCATCACGGGTGTCACGGCCTCAAGAGGGTGGCAGGTCACATTGCATAGCCCGTGGCCCCAAAAGACTTCTTTGTGCAAACATCCCTTCTAAAGACGCCGTTACCCTAACCGAGAAAAAAGAATGGGAATTTATATTTTCACATCGGTGAAAAGAGGAGGAAAAAAATATATATGTTGACGTTTTCAATTTGAGCGCTTTACCGGAAACAGCTTTAGGATTCCGAGGAGCATCTTCAGAGCTCGATGCTGAAATTTCGTTATTTGGCACCGAGAGGAGAAGGCCAAAAGCAGGCCGAACCAGCTCTCAGAGCTTCAGCCCTGCCTTCTGTCCCCAAGGTGGCCTCAGGGTCACAGGAGCCCGCGCCACCTGTCCTGTTCTGCGTGCCTCCCTGAGGCTCTCAGCTGTCTCCCCTTCTGTTTAAGGACGTCTCACACGAGCTGCGCTTAATAACTCACTTTCCCCCTCGTGGGCCAGAAAATGCTGGGATGGTCACCTCTCTCTCTCTCTGCAAGGTGGGCTGGAAAAATGTAGGGTTTCCTTTTTTGGGGGGAGGGCAGGGGGCTGGGCAGAGTAGCTGGGACGACAGGCATGTGCCACCACGCCCGGCTCATTTTTCTTTTTTTCTTTTTTGTAGAGATGGGGTCTTGCTATGTTGCCCAGGCTGGCCTCAAACTCCAGGTCTCAAGCAATCCTCCTGCCTCGGCCTCCCGAGTAGCTGGGACTACAGGCATGCGCCACCACGCCTGGCTCATTTTTTCTATATATTTTTAGTTGTCCAGATAATTTCTTTCTATTTTTAGCAAAGATGGGGTCTCGCTCTTGCTCAGGCTGGTCTCGAACTCCTGACCTCGAGCGATCCGCCCACCTCGGCCTCCCAGAGTGCTGGGATGACGGGCGTGAGCCACCGCGCCCGGCCTGGAATATCTTGTTTAAATCCTCGTATTTTAGTTTTTATTTATTTATTTTAATTCCCCAAGAGAATATATACTGTTTAAGTGAATGAATGAATGGATCAATTATCGTTCCTTTAGGTGATCAAAGTATCTACCCTACTCCGCACCTGCCAGTGGGCAGAGAGACCAGCCCTGCCTGAAGGAGTCAGGGAAGGCTTCCTTGAGGAGGCGGCCTTGAGATGGGTTTTGAAGGATGAGTAGGAGTTCAACGCATCCCAGAAATGCACCCCGGGAGGAGCTGGGGTTGGAAGCATGCGCGGTGCAGACCCCGGTCCTAGCTTTAAAACAACCTCCCCCATCCGTCCCCAGCCGGTCCCTTTGGGGAAATCCAAAGCCGTCGCCCGGGCCGGCAGGAAAAAGGAAAGTCATTGTGTCGTCCCCAGAAGCTGGGACCCTGGGGCTGGTGGCAGGTGTCTGTACCAGCACGCAGGAGGCGCGTCTGAGAGTTCAGCCCCGCATGGAGGAATCGGAACCACAGAGAGACATCGATTCCCAAGGGACGTCTTCCAACACCTGTGTCCACCTGGGGCCCGAAGTCCCGCATTACCCGGTGACTCAAAGGACTCGGGAATTCTGCAGCCGGTCTGGGCTGGGTTTCTGATTCGGGCTAGCGACAGGATCCGGGACAGAGGACAGCTGGCCCGGTGCAGGGCCCAGAGGACGAAAGACCAAACTTTCCTGTACGTTCCCAGCTCTGCATGGGGGAGGCGCGTGGCTGAGTCGTTTTAGAGACTAAAGGCGAAGAGAGAACACACAAAGCACACGGTACACATTTGCACGATACACACACACAAATATATTTCAAACTTTTTTTTTTTTTTTTTAAGTGCACGCCCTTTGACCTCGAAATTCCATTTCTGGGAAGCTGCCCAAAGTGGAGAGGGTGGAGGCTGTATGCCAAGACGCAGCTTCAAAGAATTTCCCTGCGGGGCAGCTTGCGATAATAAAACGTTGGCAACCGTCTGGAGCCCAACACGGGAGGGGTTAAGTGTGTTTTAGCCGGAGAACACAATGGCACCGGTATTCGGCCCTTAAAAGGAATTGCGACGGTGAGGGTCATTTATTGTTGAATGCAAAAAAAAAAAAAAAAAAAACGGTGAGGGTCATTTATTGTTGAATGCAAAAAAAAAAAAAAAAAAAGAAAAGAAAAGAAAACAGAAGATAAGAAAAGAAAGGGCCGAGGCTGGAGGATCGCTCAAGGTCAGGAGTTCGAGACCAGCCTGAGCAAGAGCGAGACCCCGTCTCTACTAAAAATAGAAATGATCTGGACAGCTAAAAATATATAGAAAAAATGAACCGGGCGTGGTGGCACATGCCTGTGGTCCCAGCTACTCGGGAGGCTGAGGCAGGAGGATGGCTTGAGACCTGGAGTTTGAGGCCAGCCTGGACAACATAGCAAGACCCCATCTCTACAAAAAAGAAAAATGAGCCGGGCGTGGTGGCGCATGCCTGTAGTCCCAGCTCCTCGGGAGGCCGAGGCAGGAGGATCGCTTGAGCCCAGGAGTCTGAGGCTGCTGTGAGCGAGGCTGACGCCACGGCACTCTAGCCCAGGCGACAGAGCCAGACTCTGTCTCAAAAAAAAAAAAATAAATGAATAAAATAAAAAAATAAAAACCAAAAACCAACAACAACAAAAAAAAAAACCCACCAACAGGATGGCGTTTACAGTCTGCGCTCGTTTGCATGAAAACAGTCTTACGCATCTACCTACAAATCTAAGACATCTCTGGAAGGACCCACAGGAAACCGCTAGCATCGTTTGTTCCCGGGGGAAGGGGAAGGGGGCGGAGCTGCAAAGCCGTTTATACCTGGAATGTAAAAAAAAAAAAAAAAAAAAAAAATGTTTTTCGTTAGCATTTGCGTGTGTTCCCCGTTTGAGAGTCTAAGTGGAAAATAAAGAAAAACAAAGCAGAGACGTCCAAATATGTTGGCAGAAGCAACTGCTTTTGGGCGCCCACGTGCCACGCAGCGCGCCCACGTGTATGCGTGTTTGCAAGCCGTCCGCGGAGCCTGTCCGAGTCCTGCAGGTGCTCAGGGTCAAGATCATGGGGCTGGAGGGGGCTCTGGGGGTGCTTGGGGGCCGCTGTGGGGGGCGTGGCAATTCAGTGCCATGCCTCTTTTAATCCCCTCTGGCTGAAATGCCAATTTTCTGCTAGGCTGGCCCTGCCCGCTGCGGAATCCGCTTGTGTTAACCAACTGCACGGAAGAGCTAAGCAATTAGGCAATTAAACTGTTGGGAAATTGAATTTGGAGACCCGCTATTTCTCTGGGAGCCTCCTGGCCTCACCTCTGCCCTGCATGGCGGACGGGAGAGGAGGGGGCTGCAGGGGAGGGGGGTGTGTAACAGGCCCTAGGGGTCGGGGGGCTGCTCAGGGCGGACTCTGTCTCAAAAAGAAAAAAAAAAAAAAAAAGAAACTGAAGGACGGGAAGATGCAGACGTCGTAAGAGCTTTCAAGATGGCGGGAACAGCAGGTGCAAAGGCCCTGGGGTATGCCCAGGCTTGGCTGACTGGGCAAGAATATACAGGTTAAAATGGCGGAAGCGCGGAGTCAGAGGCGAGTTGGGAGAGACTGGCGGAGGCCTCCCCGCGCGCTGGCACTGCCCCTGTGAAGCCCACAGAAATCCTTTCAAGAAAAGGACATGTCATCTGTACTGACTCAGAGAGGGCAACGGTCTTGCCTGCGTCACCCAGCACGGCGATCACAGGAGCCAGAACTGCTCAGGCTGAAGCACGGCCCAGGCTCCCAGATCATGGGTCCACGTGGCTTTTCCTGGTGGAGGGATCAGATGGCTCCCGGGATGGAGCGAGGACAGGGAGGCATGTTCCTGTCAACCGCCCGACCATGAATGAATGTGCTCTTTTTTTTTTTTTTTTTTTTTGAGACAGAGTCTGGCTCTGTCGCCCGGGCTAGAGTGCCGTGGCGTCAGCCTCGCTCACAGCAGCCTCAGACTCCTGGACTCCAGCGATCCTCCTGCCTCGGCCTCCCGAGTAGCTGGGACGACAGGCATGCGCCACCACGCCCGGCTCATTTTTCTTTTTTTCTTTTTTGTAGAGATGGGGTCTTGCTATGTTGTCCAGGCTAGCCTCAAACTTCGGGGCTCAAGCGATCCTCCTGCCTCAGCCTCCCGAGTAGCTGGGACTACAGGCATGAGCCACCGCACCCGGCCTAATTTCCATTATCATGTATAAAGTAGGCCATTTGTCGTATGTTCAGGGGTCTTTTGAGTTTTCTGCAAACTGTCTATTCATGTTCTTTTTCCATTTTTTTTTTTTTTAAATTCAGTTGCCTTTTCTAGATTTCTAGGATCTTTCCATAGATTCCCTTAGACCCGGGCTTGGCAAACTGTTGGCTGTTGGATCAATCCGGCCCGTTGCCTTAAAACATTTTTCTGGCGGATAAAATTCTTTGGGTGCGCAGCCTTGCTCTTTGTGACGAGGTGCAAATATGTGTCCCCAGTTTCTCGTTTGTCTTTTGACTTTGTTTCTCTTTTGCTCGGAGCGCTTGAAGCCTGCGGATTTTTAAGTGTCGGTGAGTGATTGCAATTGTGGAAACTACGTCCTCAGAGCCCGGCTGTGGTGCCCCCATTCGAGTCGGGGGGGGCCCTGAATGAATGGGAGGGGGTGGCTGGCTGTCCTCCCTCCCGGGCCCTTCCCTGGGGACCCAATTAGTGGCAATTCCCTGAGCTCGTCCGGCAGCCAGTGCAGCCCGGGCCCACCTGGGGGCTTTGTTTAAAGGCGCTCAGATTGGGCTGCAGGCCTGTCCCTTGCCCGGCCTCGCTGGGCTCCACCAGGATGATGTGGGACCGGCTGGTCACCTGCTGTCCCACCCCAGGGTCCGGCCCTTCCTGGCAAGCTCAGAGAGCAGAGGACAGGAGCCCAAGGCCACACGGGGAGGCTGAGCGAACAGAGAGAGGGGGACAGAGACCGGCTCAGCGGGCAGGGGGAGGGTCTGGGGGGGAGGGTCGGGGTGGGGAGGGGACACAGCGACCTCTGCCCTCTTGGGGACAGACCGAGCCTGCCTCCTGGGCCCCTCCCAGGGCTCTGCGGGGGGTCTCTGCAGGCCATCGCGCTGTCGTGGCCGCAAGAGGGCGACATCGTCATCAGAAATGCCACCGTCGTGGAGGGCTCAGGCTCAGGGACCTCCAAGGGCTGCCCCGGCCTGGGGACAAAGTCCACACCTTCCGCCACGACCTACGGGTGAGCCACCGTCTTTAGCAAAGCCTCCCGCACCGTCCCAGGCGGGTGGGGGACCCGGGGTGGGCAGGGTGGCTCTGTCTCCTGTTCTGGGCTGTCTGCAAGATCGCAGCCCACCCCGGCTCCCTCCCTGTCCCCCTGTCCCCCTGGCCCCCGGGTCTGGTCTGTGCTGAAGTCCTGCCACCTCTGGCCCCAAAATGCACTTGGACTCTCCCTCCTCTCCCCTCCCCCACAGCTGTCCCCACCCTGGTCTGACCTACCCGTCCCCTCCCCCACCCCCGTGCTCCCCTGCTTTGTGGCCACCACCCGACCGGATCCCTGGCCTCCCAGCTTCCGATCTTGGCCTCTTCCAGCAGCCAGAGGGATCCTCCGACATCGGAAGTCACATCCCGGCCTCCGTCCCGCCGGCCTCAGAGAAAGTTCTGGAACCCCAACGATGGCCGACGCGCCCTTTGCACGGTGTGCCCAAGTGCCTCTCTGGCCTCACGGCCTCCCGCGGCCATTGCTCACTCTGTTTCCATGACGCCCGGCTCCTTAGCGTCCCCAGAGGGCGCCAAGCACGGTCCTGCCCCAGGGCCTTTGCACGTGCCGGGCGGGGAGCTCGGAGGCTCTTTCCGGGGTCACCCGGCTCCGCGCCTGCCCTTCCTTTGCTTCTCTGCCCCAGAGACTCATCCGAGGAGGCTGCCAGGCCCTACTCGGTCCCCTTTGCCTTGTGGCTTTTGTTCCTGGCTCTTTATTGTCACCAGACATGCCGTATTGTCATTTGTCTATTGTCACCTGCCTCCCCTAGCCCGTACGTCCCCTCCCCCCCCAGGGCAGGGCCTCTGCGTTGGCAAGAGAGAGCGCGTGGTACGCAGACAGCTCGCGTGACTGGCCAGCCCAGGGCCGCCGCTATTGTCCCTGGGTGCATGGAATGTGCCTGTCACAATATTTGTTTAGCAGGCGGCGGCTGTGGCACTCAGCTGGGCTGCAATCATAGCATTGCCGGGGGGAGACCCCCACCTGGAACCCTGTCCCCTCTCCCTCCGGGTCGGCCCTCTGCAGGGGTGGGGGGGACAGGGGCCCCCCACTCCGCGGGAGCCGCCGGGCACGGCCTCCCCCTGCCACCTCGTGCTCCCGAGCTCCGTGAGTCTGAAACACACAATTTAGCACTTAATTAGTCACTCTGCTCGCTAATTATTTTGTGCCTCATCGTCTCAACTCTGGGAGCTTCCCGCTTGGCGCTGGCAGGGCCCTCCTCGCAGGGCTGCGGGGCCGCGGGGGGACGGCCACACGGCTGGTGGCCACAGGTGGGGAACAGAGGGGGCCCTCCGTCCCTAGGCCGGGTTAGGACAGCCCACTCTCCCGCCCTCCCGAGCCAAGCTTGTCCCTCCCACTGCCGAGATAGGAGCCTCGCGACTCTCCCAGGGGACCCGGTGACAGGCTTTTTATTTATTTATTTTTTTTTTTGAGGCAGAGTCTGGCTCTGTCGCCCAGGCTAGAGTGCCGTGGCGTCAGCCTCGCTCACAGCAACCTCAGACTCCTGGGCTCAAGCGATCCTCCTGTCTCAGCCTCCCGAGTAGCTGGGACGACAGGCATGTGCCACCACGCCCGGCTCATTTTTCTTTTTTTCTTTTTTGTAGAGATGGGGTCTTGCTATGTTGTCCAGGCTGGCCTCAAACTCCAGGGCTCAAGCGATCCTCCCGCCTCAGCCTCCTGAGTAGCTGGGACGACAGGCATGTGCCACCACGCCCGGCTCATTTTTTCTATATATCTTTAGCTGTCCAGATAATTTCTTTCTATTTTTTTAGTAGACACGGGGGTCTCGCTCTTGCTCAGGCTGGTCTCGAACTCTTAACCTCGAGCGATCCTCCCGCCTCGGCCTCCCCGAGTGCTGGGATGACAGGCATGAGCCACCGCGCCCGGCCTGTCGTTTAATCTTAACCAGCATCTGCACATTTAGGGATGACACGGTCTGAACTTACGACTCCTGGATTCGGGGCGCTGCCAGGCACGGGTGGCGAGACCCTCCCCCCGCCCCAGCCTCGTCCCCTGGGTCCCCTGCCGCCTGCCAACCCTCCGCCTGGGCACACGGCCCCCGGGCCTGAGCGCGCCCCAGAGTGGGCGGGGAGCCAGGCCTCACGTGGGTACCATCACCATGGCAACGCCGTCCTCGCTGCACTCCTGGCTGAGACCCGGGCATCTGTGGCCATGGCGACTGGTCTCCGGCTCGGCACATCTGCCTAGCAACCGGAGAGAGGGTGCCGGGCGCAGCTGGGCCCCCGGCTTCAGGAAAGCAGGTACGCACACGCAGCGCTTTTTCTTCCTCGATCATTAAGGAGTCGCCGCAGGGGAAAAAAAAACGGACAAAGGACGCGGACAAAAGACTTCAAACTCCAAGTGGCTAATAAATCTACGAGAAGTGCTCGAGGTTACCCGCGATCATAGAAATGCAAATGCAAACAACAATACGACACTTAAAAAGGAAAAAAAAAAAAAAAAAAAAAACACCAAAAAAAAAAAAAAAAAACGGTGCAACTGACAGGCGATCATAGAAATGCAAACGCAAACAACAATAAGACACTTAAAAAGGGAAAAAAAAACAACAACAACAACAACAAAAAAAAACGGTGCAACTGACCAGCGATCATAGAAATGCAAACGCAAACAACAATAAAACACTTAAAAAGGAAAAAAAAGAAAAAACAAAACAAAACCAAAAAAAACGGTGCAACTGACCAGCGATCATAGAAATGCAAATGCAAACAACAATAAAACACTTAAAAAGGAAAAAAAACAAAACAAAACAAAACAAAACAAAAACGGTGCAACTGACCAGCGATCATAGAAATGCAAATGCAAACAACAATAAAACACTTAAAAAGGAAAAAAAAAAAAAAACCAAAACAAAAAAAAAAAAAAAACGGTGCAACTGACCAGTGATCATAGAAATGCAAACGCAAACAACAATAAAACACTTAAAAAGGAAAACAACAACAACAACAACAAGAAAAAACCGGTGCAACTGACCAGCGATCATAGAAATGCAAACGCAAACAACCATAAGACACTTAAAAAGGGAAAAAACAACAACAACAACAACAACAACAAAAAAAAAACCGGTGCAACTGACCAGCGATCATAGAAATGCAAACGCAAACAACAAGACACGAAAGAAAAAAAAAACAAAAACGGTGCAACTGACCGGCAATCATAGAAATGCAAATGCAAACAACAATAAAACACTTAAAAAGGGAAAAAAAAACCACACAAAAAAACAACAGTGCAACTGACCAGCAATTATAGAAATGCAAACGCAAACAACAATAAAACACTTAAAAAGGAAAAAAAAAACAATAACAACAAAAAAAAAACGGTGCAACTGACCAGCGATCATAGAAATGCAAACGCAAACAACAATAAGACACTAAAGAAAAAAAAAAAAAAAAAAAACGGTGCAACTGACGAGAGAGGAGGGAGACAAAAAGATGAGACCGGGGTTGGGGGGTGCTGTAGGGGACAAGGGAGGAGTCGAACCCCCTGGGGGTCTGAGTCACATTTGCAGAACACGGTTCTGGGCGCGCAGTTTGCAACTGGCCTCAAAAGGCCCTGAGCATGCGCGTACCTTTGGAGCCAGAGATTCCAGTGCTTGTCGTTTTTTTTTCTCCCAAGGTAATAATTAAGGGAATAAAGATTTAGTTACAAGTGTGTTCTCTGGGGGGGCCATTAGAATAGCAGAAAGCTGGAAACAGCCGCAATCAGAGCAAAAAAAAATGAAATAAAATAAGAGATTTGATTAATTCATCTACTTTGCATGCATACAAGGGCTAGTCAAAGAGAACAAGAAATGGTATAGAAACTAGTTAAAGGCGAGGAACGGTAGTTACGGTAACGTGTTAAGGGCGAAAGCTCGGATTATAGAAGAGGTGTGTCGTGTGTCGTGTGTCGTGGTTTAGGAGGAAGGACGCTCGCTGCTCAGGGCCTTGCTTCTAGCACCTTCCGTGTTCATCTGCACCCTCTCTGCACCCAGAGGAGGGACGTCCAGTCTCGGGGAAAACACCGCTCACAGTTCCTGGAGAGAACTTCTAGAAGTTTCTATGCGCGTGAGAGCCTGTCTGAGTGTCCATCACGGGGAGCAGCTCGGGGCAGGGGGGACAGGGTCTGGAGCCCAGGTTGGACCCGTGCTGACGCTGCTGTCCCCTATCTGTGTGACTCAGGGACACGCTGAGTCCTCGAGAGCTTGTTGTCAGGCGGAGGAAGGGGCTGCCCCACCCCAGGACATCTGACCCCAAGCCAGACCCCAGAGCGAGCCGGGAAGGGTCAGAAACCGTTTTCAAGGCGACCGTCTAGATCTGGGAGCCTTGCTTGCATGAGAAATTCAACATCGGTCATTTAGGCCGGGTGCGGTGGTGGCTCAGGCCTGTCATCCCAGCACTCGGGGAGGCCGAGGCGGGAGGATCGCTCGAGGTCAGGAGTTCGAGACCAGCCTGAGCAAGAGCGAGACCTCATCTCTACTAAAAATAGAAAGAAATGAGCTGGACAGCTAAAAATATACAGAAAAAATGAGCCGGGCATGGTGGCGCATACCTGTAGTCCCAGCTACTCGGGAGGCCGAGGCAGGACGATGGCTTGAGACCCGGAGTTTGAGGCCAGCCTGGACAACATAGCAAGACCCCATCTCTACAAGAAAGAAAAATGAGCCGGGCGTGGTGGTGCATGCCTGTCGTCCCAGCTACTCGGGAGGCTGAGGCGGGAGGATGGCTTGAGCCCTGGAGTTTGAGGCCAGCTTGGACAACATAGCAAGACCCCATCTCTACAAAAAAGAAAAAAAGAAAAATGAGCCGGGCGTGGTGGTGCATGCCTGTCGTCCCAGCTACTCGGGAGGCTGAGGCAGGAGGATCGCTGGAGCCCAGGAATCTGAGGTTGCTGTGAGCGAGGCTGACGCCACGGCACTCTAGCCCGGGCGACAGAGCGAGACTCTGTCTCAAAAAAAAAAAAAAAAAAACAAACACCAAAAAACGAAAAACATAGATCATTTAAAAATCCAAAACTTATCCAAAACATAGATCATTTAAAATCCAAAAACTTCAATCGTAATAAAATCCGTATGACAAAATTTCCCATTTTAACCATTTTTAAGTGCACAGTTCGGCGGCGTTAAACGCATTTTCAGTCCCGTTGTTGTAATCTCACGGGACCAGCCCCGTGCGTCTGGTCTGTCTCTGGCTGAAAGGTGACACAGTTCGCGACTGTGTCATTCGGATTTGCCATCTCTGCAGAGGTGGCGATTCTGGGTCTACCCGCTGGTGTGAGGTTCAACGGCACAGAGCCGGGGTCCGGCCCAGGACTGGCGGCTGCCAGTGTGTCCGCGTCTCTTGGTGTCTACTTGTCCCCACCCAACAGCGCAGTCACCTGTCGTCCTGGCCTTTGTCACCTGCCCACGTGGCCTGGTGGCTCTCTGCAAACACGTTCTCCCTGTCTCTCTCTCTGGAATCTCCCAGCCCAGCATGTTCCAGACCCAAACTGCCTATGAGGAACATAAAGTGCTTTTTGCGTCTATTTTTCTTTCTTTTTTTCTTTTTTTTTTCTTTGGTTTGGTGCTTCTGCTAAATCCCAGCTCCGATCAAGGTGAAATCTGATTTTCTTGCTATTTCCGAGAGAAGGACAGAGGGAGTCCCGGCTTAAACGGGGGGACGGGCTGCTTTCAGAAATCTTGTGGGTATTTTTAAATGTTGTGACAATCTTGCTTTCCGATCCCGTGGCATCCCGTGTGTCTATCTTAGTCGGTAGGGAGCACAAGACAGGTTCAGCCCTAGGTCTTTAGAGACTATAGATTTCCAGAAAAAAAAAAAAATAAATAAATAAATAAAATAATAATAAATAAATAAAAAAAAATAATAAAATTCTAGGCTGTTCGTAGAGGTTAGATGGGAACGCTACTAGTTCACCTTAGAAAAAACAGTGTTGCTTTCTTGCCGCGTAGCGTGTTACTATTCTGACACCCCGGCAATCTGGCTTGTTCGTTGGAAAGCTTAGGAACCAAGTTGAGGGACTATATTCAGAAACAGAGCTTGTTGAAAAGATACTGCGTATCTAGGAGAAATGGGAAAAAAAAAAAAAAACCCTACAGGATTATTTTCAAGGCCAAATCTCTGGACACCATTCCCACAGTCCTGGCGGTGGAGCCTGGGCTGTGTGTCCCCCCGGGGAGGGACCCTGGCGAAGGAGAGAACCCCGGGTTTCCCAGCTGCTTGGACCGTAGCAGTAGCCAGTGGGGTCGGCCTGCCCCCAAAACTCACAAGGGGGCGATTTTGTCACTCCTCGGAGCGCCATTTGCTTGCTAAGCGTCCAAACAGGCCACCAGACAGAGCCATTTCCTTCCCGGTGACATGCCACCCTCAGAGTGTGCCCTGGCCCGTGCAGTTGCTTGCAAAATTTTCACCTGTTGACGTGTACGTGTGGATTCGCTGCTGATGCAAACACAGCTTTCTTATTACTGAACTCATTCCCTCGTTTTTTATAAAAAAAAAAAAAAAAAGGTCTCCCAAAGTTCCTAAAGATGCCAGTCCCTGTCCAAGGTTGGCACCTCCGGGAGATGCCCCACCCCCCTCCTTCCCTGGGGACATTTCTTCTGACGCAGGAAATAGGTTTTGACGCTTCACGTCCGTTTTTTTTTTTGGTTTTTTTTTTTTTTTGAGACAGAGTCTGGCTCTGTCGCCCGGGCTAGAGTGAGTGCCATGGCGTCAGCCTCGCTCACGGCAACCTCAGACTCCTGGGCTCAAGCGATCCTCCTGCCTCAGCCTCCCGAGTAGCTGGGACGACAGGCATGCGCCACCACGCCCGGCTCATTTTTTTCTATACATATTTTTAGCTGTCCATATAATTTCTTTCTATTTTTAGTAGAGACGGGGGTCTCGCTCTTGCTCAGGCTGGTCTCGAACTCCTGACCTCGAGCGATCCTCCCACCTCGGCCTCCCAGAGTGCCGGGATGACGGCCGCCAGAGCAAGCCGAGCCCGGCGTGGACCACCCTGTCTCCAGGCCACGGTGGCGGACAGGGGACATAAAACAGAGCCCCGGACTCTTCTGCAGACGGGCAGAGAGTGGAGCCTTTCGGCGGAGCAGGGCCATATGGTCGCCGTATCAACGCTTTAACTCCGCTGTCGTGGCGTGGAAACAGTCCCTAGACGACACGTCAACAGAACACGCGTGGCCGTGTGCCAAGAAAACTTTATTTACGGACATCAAGATTGGGATTGTCGAGCAGTTTTCTCTCGTGCCACAAATAATATTCTTTTTTGTTTTTTTTTCCCCATTTCTTTGCCAACCTTTAAAAAAAAAAAATGTAAACACATTGCATGAGTCGCTAGGAGGATAAAAAAAAACAAAACAAAACAAAAAAAAAAAAACGGAAAAAACCCTTCTCAGCTGGTTTGCTGGACAAAAATAGGCCGTGTGGCGTTCAGCGGACGGCTGGGGTTTGCAGACCGCTCGGAGGGACACTTGAGGACTCCAGTGTCCCCTGGGTGACTCTACACTTCCCTGGAGCGTCCTCCTGCAGGGGGAGGTGGCAGCCAGGCCCAGGGCCACCCAGCTGGGCGGGGCGGGGGGGGACGACTCATAGAACAGCCAGTTATAAACCTCTGCAGGACTTAGGGTCGCAGGGGCTGCAGGGGGAAGGGACAGGGGACATTTCTGCAGTGATTAAACCCCCCAGCCCCGAACGCAAGGTGCACGGGGACATTCAGACGTCACCTGTGCCCTCTGGGGACAGCGCGGAGCTGGGGCTCACACCCCGCTTCTCATCAGTAAAGGGGCCGGTGGGAGTCCCAGATGGGAGCCCGGTGTGAAGGGGCTTCTGTACACGGTCCCGTATCGGTGTGAATTGGAACCGTGTTCCTGAAAGTTCTGTTAAATGGTTGTGTTTATTTGCGCGTGTGTGTCTGAGACGGTGTCGGGCCAGGTGTGATTCTCCGTGACGCTGGCCAAGTGTCGCACGCTGGGATCGGAAGTCTCGGGGCCCCCCATCGAGGGCTTCGTAGAACCCCACGCCGCCGAGCGCTCGTTCAGAGTCATCTGCGGGAGTCTCTGCCCCGGAATCCGGCGTCTGGGACGGCCATGCGATGCTTTGAGCTGCGGTCGGCAACTCGGTCCCTAACTTGGGGACGCTCCAAGGACGGTTGATGCATGATGACAACCCGGTTGGGTTGTCTGTCGAGCCTTTGTTGCATGGTTCGGGCCATTTAACCTCCTTGTCTGCTCATCTACAAGATGGGAAGAGGCCGGGCGCGGTGGCTCAGGCCTGTCATCCCGGCACTCTGGGGAGACCAGCCTGGACAACATAGCAAGACCCCGTCTCTAAATAAAATACAAAAAATCAGGCCGGGCGCGGTGCTGGCTCACGCCTGTCACCCCAGCACTCGGGGAGGCCGAGGTGGGAGGATCGCTCGAGGTCAGGAGTTCGAGACCAGCCTGAGCAAGAGCGAGATCCCGTCTCTACTAAAAATAGAAAGAAATTAGCTGGACAGCTAAAAATATATATAGAAAAAATGAGCCGGGCGTGGTGGCGCATGCCTGTAGTCCCAGCTACTCAGGAGGCTGAGGCAGGAGGATGGCTTGAGCCCCGGAGTTTGAGGCCAGCCTGGACAACATAGCAAGACCCCATCTCTACAAAAAAGAAAAATCAGCCGGGCGTGGTGACACATGCCTGTAGTCCCAGCTACTCAGGAGGCTGAGGCAGGAGGATCACTTGAGCCCTGGAGTTTGAGGCCAGCCTGGACAACATAGCCAGACCCCATCTCTACAAAAAAAAAAAATCAGCCGGGCGTGGTGACACATGCCTGTGGTCCCAGCTACTCGGGAGGCTGAGGCAGGAGGATCGCTGGAGCCCAGGAGTCTGAGGCTGCTGTGAGCGAGGCCGACGCCACGGCACTCTAGCCCGGGTGACAGAGCCAGACTCTGTCTCAAAAAACAAAACAAAACAGAACATCTCCCGTTTATCAGCGGTGTTCCCTTCTTGTTGGAAACCCACGTAGCTAGTTACTCTCCTGCCATTTTTCTTACGGAAAACATTTAAAACAGAGAAAAACGGGCAGAAGGATTGGGAAGGCAACAGGAATCCATTGCACCTGCCTTCAATCGTAGTTAATTTTTATTTGCCTAGTGGTTTTCATCTGTGTTCCCCTCTCTGCACGTTTTTTCTTCCTCTGAGCTCTTTGAAAGCAACAGACGTCACGGGAGGAAGCCCCGAATCCTTCAGCCTGCGTCTCGGAGAAGCCTTGGAGAACAGACTCAGTCTGTGCGGCGGCGTGTGGGGTGACACTAGCGTCCCCCAGGAGAGCACGACCAAGCCGGAGCTGCAGGTCTGGCCCACAGAGCTTCACTGTGGTTTTGCTTTCTGTTTGTTTTATTGAACCGGTTCCAGCTGGGTTCTTGTCCCCTGGCAGGCTGGGACGTCAGCTGATGCCCCCGTAAGATATACTGAGTCATATAAACGTGTCAGATGAGGGAGGCTGTCTTTCCGAGGCTAAAATAATTTGAGAGTGTTTTGAAACCAATTTGGCCCTTACGATAAACTCTCCCCATCGTCAGCTTTGCACGATCACGAGGGTCCTAGTGGACCGTGAGCTCACCTGAGCCACATACGGAAGCCACGAGGAAGAGCAGGATTCTAATTTACGCCGTGAGAAAGGGGTGGAGGAGAAGCCACCCCGGGGGAGGGTGGCCAGTGGGTGTAGACTCCAGCCAAAGGGGACAGGAGGAGGAGAACCCCCACTTCTGGGCCTCGGCGACCGCAGGGGACATTGTCACCGTGGAACTCCAAGCAGTTGGTCGAGGCCACGTTGCTCGTGGTCTCCCTGGATCTGTTGAGACCTCTGCCTCCTTGCTTAGAAATAAGATGCGTCAGAAAAGAAAACTCAGGCTGGGTGTGGTGGCTCCTGCCTGTCATCCCCGCACTCTGGGAAAACCAGCCTGGGCAACATAGCAAGATCCCATCTCTAAATAAAATATAAAAAGTCAGGGCCCGGGCCGGGCGCGGTGGCTCACGCCTGTAATCCGGCACTCTGGAGGCCGAGGTGGGCGGATCGTTTGAGCTCAGGAGTTCGAGACCAGCCTGAGCAAGAGCGAGACCCCATCTCTACTAAAAATAGAAAGACATTATATGGACAGCTAAAAATATATATAGAAAAATTAGCCAGGCATGGTGGTGCATGCCTGTCGTCCCAGCTACTCGGGAGGGCCGAGGCGGAGGATCGCTCAAGGTCAGGAGTTCGAGACCAGCCTGAGCAAGAGCGGGACCCATCTCTACTAAAAAAAAAAATAGAAAAGAAATTAGCTGGGCAACTAAAAAAAAAAAAAATAGAAAAAGTTAGTCGGGAGTTCGAGACCAGCCTGACCTTGATCCATCCTCCCGCCTCGGCCTCCCAGAGTGCTGGGATGACAGGCGGGAGCCACGCGCCCGGTCCTGTGCTTTTCTTTAAAATCTGAGGTTGAAGCTCCGAGTGTTCCTGTTCTCTTTGGGTGCGTGTTTGACAATGACCACGTGGAAATTCACAGACAAGCCTCCGAGGCCACCTGTCACCAGGAGGTGACACGTGGGTTTTATTTCCATTATTTTCTATTGAATCCGCTACGGTGCGCTCAACCCACCCACCCCCCGCCCCGTCCTCGACCTAGATGTTATTTGGAGAGTCGTGTTCAATCTGCGGTTTTCTTCCTCTTTCTAGAACGTCCGTATTTCGCGCTTTATCATAGCGTGGTCAAATCTGGGGTCTCTAAAAACTCTGCTCCAAAAATTTTGTCTGGAAAAATTTCATGTCCAACGAGATCACCTTGCAAAGATGGGCGTGTTCTGTCGTCGGGTGGGACGACGGGGGGTCCACGTGCTAATCCCATCGTCCCGGTGACACAGTTCGTGTCCTCCGTGTCTGCTTTCTGCTAACTTAATATTTCATAAATGCGCGAGAGTGGATTTCAGATGCCCCACTTTGCCCCCGAGTGGTGTCGCCAGGCACGGTTGGACGCCCCGTGCCTTTGTTTCCCCGGCCCGAACGGTGCTGCTTGGGGCCATTTCTCTTCGTCTTCGTGACTTTCCTCCTTCTGCTGAGCCACGTGCTGGTCCCGGGGGGGGGGGGGGGTGTCTGGCTCCTGCCAAGCCCCCGGGGGTGTCTGCGTCTTAGCGGGAGGCGGGGCGAAGCCGCTGCGGGTTGTGGACTTGTCATCTGTGTCCGCGTGTTCCCGGGGCTGACAGCTGTCCCGCCGCGTCCCGTGTGTTCCTGCTGCAGGGCCGGGTCCAGCCGAGTGTGGGACAGAGACTCCTCCCTCCTCCCTCCTCCCCCCTCCCTCCTCCCTCCTCCCTCCTCCCTCCCTCCCTCTTTCCTTCATTTCCTCCCTCCTCCCTTCCCTTCCTTTCCCTCCTCCCTCCCTCCCTCCTTCCTTCCTTCCCTTCTCCCCTCTCTCCCTCCTCCTCCTCCTCCCTCCTCCTCCCCCCCTCCTCCCTCCTTCCTCCCTCCCCCTCCTCCCTCCTTCCTCCCTCCTCCCTTCTTCCTCCTTCCCTCCTCCCTCCTCCCTTCTTCCTCACTCCCTCCTCCCTCCTCCTTCTTCCTCTCCCTCCTCCATCCATCCTCCCTCCTCCCTCCCTCCTCCCTCCCTCCTCCTCCTCCCTCTTCCCTCTTCCTCCTCCTCCTCCTCCCTCTCTCTCTCCTCCCTCCTCCCCTCCTCCCTCCTTCCTCCTCTCCCTTCTTCCTCCTTCCCTCCTCCCTCCTCCCTTCTTCCTCACTCCCTCCTCCCTCCTCCCTTCTTCCTCTCTCCCTCCTCCATCCATCCCTCCTCCCTCCCTCCCTCCTCCCTTCATTTCCTCCCTCCTCCCTTCCCTTCCTTTCCCTCCTCCCTCCCTTCCTCCTTCCTTCCTTCCCTCCTCCCTCCCTCCTCCCTCCTCCCTCCTCCCCCCTCCTCCCTCCTTCCTTCCTTCCCTTCTCCCCTCCTCCCTCCTCCTCCCTCCTCCCTCCTCCCCCCTCCTCCTCCTTCCTCCCTCCTCCCTTCTTCCTCCTTCCCCTCCTCCCTCCTCCCTTCTTCCTCACTCCCTCCTCCTCCTCCCTTCTTCCTCTCTCCCTCCTCCATCCATCCCTCCTCCCTCCCTCCTCCCTCCCTCCTCCCTCCTCCCTTCTTCCTCCCTCCCTCCTCCCTCCCTCTCTCTCTCCCCTCCCTCCTCCTCCCTCCTCCCTCCTCCCTTCTTCCTCCCTCCCTCCTCCCTCCCTCTCTCCTCCCTCCCTCCTCCCTCCCTCCTCCCTCCCTCCTCCCTCTCCTCCCTCTCTCTCTCCCTCCCTCCTCCCTCCTTCCTCTTCCTCCCTCCCTCCTCCTCCTCCCTCCTCCCCCCTCCTCCCTCCTTCCTCCCTCCTCCCTTCTTCCTCCTTCCCTCCTCCCTCCTCCCTTCTTCCTCACTCCCTCCTCCCTCCTCCCTTCTTCCTCACTCCCTCCTCCCTCCTCCCTTCTTCCTCCCTCCCTCCTCCCTCCCTCTCTCTTCCCTCCTTCCTCCCTCCCTCCTCCCTCCCTCCTCCCTCCTCCTCCTCCTCCCTCTCTCTCTCCCTCCCTCCTCCCTCCTTCCTTCCTTTCCTGAAGTGTCTCCTCCGTCCCCCACGGCCTCGTGACCCGCCTGTCTCGCAGAACTGACCACAGAGACGTGTGACGCTCCTTGTGACGCTCCATGTGACGCTGCCACCTGTCTCCCCAGACCCTCCAGCCCAGGAGCTCCCTGGGTCCCCTCCCCCTCCCCTCCCCCTTCCTGAGTTCTGGGGACTCGTTTGTGACGATTTTCCCGTCCGGTCCGGCTCACCCACACCTCCGAGGACCCGGCCTACAGGGGACCTGGGCCACCGGAGGTCTGGGTGTCGCTGTCCCCGAGGAGCCCAGCCCCCGCGGCACCCTGTCCTGGACCGGGGTGACCGGGCGACTCTGATCCCTGTCCCCTCCCGCGCCGGGAGCGTCTGTCTGGCGCTTTGCTCCGTCTCCTCTGCGACAGTTTCATGTGGCACCACCCCCCGAGGAAATCTCCGGAAGGCTTTGAAGTCCCCGGGCGCACGAATAGAGATGTCACCCTGGCACACGCCGCGCTTCCTAATGAGCACGGGCTTGATGTGGCCGCCACCAGCCCCCAACCCCCCGCCGAGGGCCACCGCCCGGGTTCTGCAGCGGGCGGGCAGCTGGGGTCCAGCCAGGTGGAGGTGGCACTTGGGATTCTGGCCTGAGCACCCCCGGCCGGGGTCCCCCACGCCCGGATGCCCCAGGGCAGACCCCGAGGCCAGGCAGGGACAGCTGGCTGGGGACGGGGTGACGGACGAGGGCAGGAGGTGCCTCACTGTCCCCCCTGGTTCTAGACACCCGTCCCGGAGTAGTGGGAGGCGACACAGGCTCGCTGGGACGAACCCCGTCTCCACTGCCCGGATGGGGACTGGAGTCTCTCCCCGCGTGCCTCAGTTTCTTTACCGGGAAGGTGACGCCGAGACCAGGCCGTTGTGAGCACTGTGGGGAGGCCATCGGCGCCGGGCATGGGACAATTGACACAAAATGTCTCTCAAAGAGCGTAACTCGGAGCTAGATCACCCCGGGGCAGGGGGGGGACCGGGACCCCTGGCCCTCGGCCTCCGCCCGTGTCCCCTGGTCCCTGGCTGGGCTCTGTTGGCTCCACCCCGAGTGACGTGGAGCACATCGGGTGTCGTGACGCCTCCCCAAATGCCACCGAGGACGGGGTTCCATGGAGCTCCTGGGGAAGTCGGCTCCTCGGGGACATCCTCTGTGTCCCCAGAGACACTCTGCGTGTGGCCCCCCAGCCCCTCGGCCCCCCGCTGCCTGGACCCCTGGCCATTCCCGGGCTCGGGCTGCGAGCTTGAGCCCTGTACGTGGAGAGCTCACGGGCCTCCCAATAGCCCGGCAGTAGGGGCTGTGTGAGCCCATTTTACAGATGTGCAAAGCGAGGCCGGAGGGGCTCAGGAAGCTTCCCGAGGTCGCGGGGCAGCTGGCGAGGGAGCGAGTCCACCTCGGAGAGCGATTAGGAGGAAACAGAGCTCAGAGAGGTTAGGCGAGTTGGCTGAGGCTGCACAGCACTGGTTCTTTTCCACCCTTGTCTCGCAAAGGATGCCATTCGGGTCCCCAACGCGCTCCCGGCAGGCTCAGAGCCCACGAGCACTGGACTCCAGGACGAACCGAGAAGATTAGGAGCTGGAGAAATCGGGGCCCACTGGCCGTCTTTCCCCTGCACCCCATTCCTCCCCGGAAGGGCACTGGGGGGCCGGGGCGGGGAAGGTGGGAGGTTGAGCTCAAGTTCAAAAATATGATCGAGCAAAGGAAAGACTCTGATTCGGAGAGAAGACCTGGGGACAGCGGGGGACCGGGGGTGGCTTAAAACGACAGGGCTACTTTTGCAAAGGCTAAACCAAGCAACCAAGGCAAACAGAAAACCAAAAAAAAAAAAAACCACACGCAGATGCCGTGAGAAGCAGCCGTGTGTTACGTGTGAGAGCAGGGACGTTGGGGCCAGACTGCCCCGCCGGGCTCGAATCCCATCCTTGCCACTTCCGTGCTGTGTGACGCCAGGGAACTCACCTAACCTCTCTGTGCCTCGCTTGCCTCAAAGCTGGAAAATGGAGCTCCCGGTAGCGCCTACCCGCTGGTTGGCGTGAGGGGTTCAGCGAGGTCACGCACACCCTGAGCACTTGTTTAGGATGCGTGCGATGGCGTTATCATTGTCAACTGCGGGATGGCCCTAGAAACCGCGGTCCCTTCCTGCAGCAGAACGCTAGCCTGGATTTAAAAAGAAGGAGCCGGGTCTACACGCATCCATGCGGATAGACGGCTGCCGTTTGGGGGCAAAAAGCGCGTTTCGAATGCATTTATCCGATACCCCACGTATGAGCAAACACGAAACGGTGACATTGTATTCTCTGCGGGAATTCACACGTGCCCAGACTCACAGGTGCCCGCACACGCATCTGGCGTCTATGCAAACCGTTGGTCGCAGGGAACGTTCTGGAAGGATGCAGTGGGCCCAGGCGGAGACGAGGACGGCAGTGGCGGTGGGCGGGGCCTGGGGAAGGGACCGGAAATCGGGGTCGTGGACGCAGATTTGTCGTCCCCTGCGATGCTATCGTTGCTCAGAAGGACGGCGTCATTGCATGTTTAATGACAACTTTAATTCGGCAGCGACTGCTGGAGGAGGGGGACGTGGGTGCAGTCTGGCGGGGGACGGGGGCGTGTCTGAGCAGGGAAGGAACACGCCAGAATTTCCACGTAGAACCTTCTAGGCTGAAAAGCCTTTCTGCAGGACGGAATCATTTCGTATTTTGCAAAACGAGAGGCCGGAGTTGGCCGGTGCGCTCGGGCTTGGAGTTCGTGCGTGGCTTTGACCCTCGGCCGACTCTGGGGTGGGGGTGGGGGTGGGGGTCGGGGTGGGGGTGGGGGTGGGGTGGTCGCAGCGCTGAGGCCATGGGTGGGGGGGACGACTTGGCCCCGGGCCACACAGCTGGACGCTGGGGCAGCAGGACTCTGCGCCTCTCTCTGCCACTGTCTCCCTTTCATTACTCCTGTTACTCTCCGCAGCAAGCGAACTCCACTTTCCTGAGCACCTACTACGTGCAGAGCACCTACTGTGTGCAAAGCACCTACTGTGTGCAAAGCACCTACTGTGTGCAAAGCACCTACTATGTGCAAAGCAGCTTGTGAGCTACCGCTTGTCAATCTTGCAGGTCACAGCAGGCTGATTACAGAAACAGATGCAATTTCTCCGCCGGGCGTGGCGGTGGCTCACGCCTGTCATCCCGGCACTCGGGGAGGCCGAGGCGGGAGGATCGCTCGAGGTCAGGAGTTCGAGACCAGCCTGAGCAAGAGCGAGACCCCGTCTCTACTGAAAATGGAAAGAAATGAGCTGGACAGCTAAAAATATATAGAGAAAAAAATGAGCCGGGCGTGGTGGCGCATGCCTGTCATCCCAGCTACTCGGGAGGCTGAGGTGGGAGGATGGCTTGAGACCTGGAGTTTGAGGCTAGCCTGGACAACATAGCAAGACCCCATCTCTACAAAAAAGAAAAATGAGCCGGGCGTGGTGGTGCATGCCTGTCGTCCCAGCGACTCGGGAGGCCGAGGCAGGAGGATCGCTTGAGCCCAGGAGTCTGAGGCTGCTGTGAGCGAGGCTGACGCCACCGCTCTAGCCCGGGCGACAGAGCCAGACTCTGTCTCAAAAAAAAAAAAAAAAAAAAAAATAGAAATAGTTGCAGTTTCTTAGTCCCCCTGTAGCCTTGCAGCCTTGCAAAGGATGCAAACATCTCCCATGAAAGGGTGGAGTCCATGGCTTTGGCCCCCGTCCCTGGGACCACGAGACCCCCTGCTGGTCTCCAGCCTGTCCTTTGCCACCCTTGCTCTTGGAACCGCCCGGTTGCCGTGGGAGCGAGCCCGCGCTGGCCCGCTGGAGGGTAGGCCTCGTGGCCCTGCCACCCCCAGTCACGTGAGCGAGTCTCAGCTCAGAGGTGACCACAAACAGCACGAGGACGACAACACACAGGGCTTTTGCAAACATCTCTGTTTGGGGATGTTTGTTACGCGGCTCTGTCTGCGATGACTGATACACTATGGCTCAGCGCCCTGGGACCGAGACAGAACCCGGGCGTCACACAGGTTCGGTGGCGCTGAGGGGTGTGGCCGGCGACTGCCACCTTCTGAGCCACCAGCTCGCCCGGCAGGGGGAGGTTCTCCATCTGTGACAGTGTCACTTCCGTCCGGCACGCAAAATAGGCTCTGTGTGTTCCTGCTCTTCTCGTGCCCTATTTCAAAGCTCCGGGGACAAATTCGCCCGTGAAGACGCTTTGTTGGGGGGGGACCCCCTGCTCCCCATTTCCGTCTGGGGGATCGGGCCCCCTGCGTGTTTGGTTCTGCCGGTCGGGGCCGGCCCCGGGGGGACCGGGGTGGTGACAATACGGGATTCTACCGAGTCATTAAAGGATCAGGCTTTCCCCCTCGAAATCAAAATGCCACCTCTTTACGTTCCCGGGAACAATCCCACCGGCCGCCACCTGCTACCGTGTAATTATCCGGTGACTTTCTCCACAGGGGTCGCCCGGGAATGATGCCAGGAGTCAAAAGCCGGCAATTTTTTTGCAGTCATTACGACCGAGGAATTAGCTTGCATTGTGCGAGCGTGCCGTGCCGCGGTGGCAGGGGACAGAGCCAGAGCCCTCTGTCCCCTCCCCACCCTGGGCGCAGGGTTTTGAGGGCCGGGGCTCCGTGTGGCCATCATCGTGTCCCCGACGCCCTGCACGGGGCCCAGCGCGCTTAATAGCGAATCAGCTATAAGTGACATCATTATTGTCCCTCACCCACTTCAGAGTGACGCGCTAACGTGTCACCGAGACGCAGCAGGGTGTTGTGTTAGGAGTGCGGGACCCGGGGCATCGCTGCCTGGGTCCTGCCGCGCCCAGGCGCGCTTCCTGCCTCAGTTTCCCCGTCTGTGCTGTGAGGTGGGCGTCGGGGTGAGAGGAACTAAACCAAGGGGTCGCGGCCGCCGGCACAGAGCGAGTGCCGGGGAGCGTTTGCTTGCGAGGTGACAGGGTGGACAGCCTGGCGCCCCTGTCCCCTCTCCTTGAGTGGCCCGTTCTGCAGGGACTCTCTGGGGACACCCGCATTCCTCCTGCAGGGCCGGGCTGGCGGGGCCTGGGTGAGGACTGGCGCGGATTCTAGAAACTTCTTTCTCTTTGCGCGGTCTCCGGGCTGTGTCCTCTGCACTCTGGCTTCACGCTCTCCGCACACCTCTTCCCTGCAGCCCGCCGAGCTTGCTCCGCGCACCTCTTCCCTGCCGCCCGCCGAGCTTGCTCCGCGCGCCTCTTCCCTGCCGCCCACCGAGCTTGCTCCGCGCGCCTCTTCCCTGCCGCCCGCCGAGCTTGCTCCGTCCGCCTCTTCCCTGCCGCCTGCCGAGCTTGCTCCGCCCGCCTCTTCCCTGCCGCCCGCCGAGCTTGCTCCGCCCACCTCTTCCCTGCAGCCCGCCGAGCTTGCTCCGCCCGCCTCTTCCCTGCCGCCCGCCGAGCTTGCTCCGCCCGCCTCTTCCCTGACGCCCGCCGAGCTTGCTCCGCCCACCTCTTCCCTGCCGCCCGCCGAGCTTGCTCCGCCCACCTCTTCCCTGCAGCCCGCCGAGCTTGCTCCGCCCACCTCTTCCCTGATGCCCGCCGAGCTTGCTTGTCCTGCCTCGGTGGCTGCACCTTCTCGTGTCGGGGACACTGATATCTCCGGCCCCTCTGTGTGCCCGTCTGCGGCTCTGCCCAGGCCACCAGCTGCAGGGACAGGGACCGTCTCTGGAGGTCTTGGGGCTGGCACCGGGCAGGGTCCCGCCTGGGTTCCGGTCAGAACCGGACGGGACAGGACAGCTTTTTGCTTCTGCGTCTCCCCCCCCAGCCCTGCCCCCCCCACTCCCCTCTCCCCCTCCTCACCTGTCAATCTTGTTCCTTTTCTCTCCTCCGGTGGCATCGCGGGGACCCATCCTTAGCGCCCCCCGTGGTCTGCAAATGACAATCCGAGGTCCCCCCTCCCGCTGAGCTCTCTCTCCTTTTCCATCCATGCACCCCCCGTTCCTCTCCTAGTCATTGTCACCGGGCCCAGAGAGGGACACGGGACCCAAGGCGGCAGCCGCGTTCGATTGGAGCCCGGCACAAAAGAAGCAGCATTTTGATGTTTTTGTCGCCTCCTTCGTTCAATCATTCCGGGCAAACACAGAGATGCTGGTGCCGGTTCCAACAGACGCTCTTGGTGACTTTTTGCAACTTCGCAGCGGGTGCAAAAAAAAAAACTTTGCTCTTGACGACTCTTTGCAACTTTGCAGCGGGTGCAGCAAAAAACTTTGCTCTTGACGACTTTTTGCAACTTTGCAACGGGTGCAAAAAAAAAACTTTGCTCTTGACGACTCTTTGCAACTTTGCAGCGGGTGCAAAAAAAAAAAAAGGAGACACGAGCTGGGGGCTGGTTACCGGGGTCTGTCCCTGTCCCCCCGGGCACGGGTGACTGGCTTGGGTGGTGGCCCTTCTGCCAAACGTGCAAAACACTCAAGGTTTGTGGGGACCTGCTCGGGGCCGATTCAGAGCAGCCTGGAGAGCCAGGCGGCCACTGGGCGGGCACAGGAGCTCTCCACGGTGCTGAAGGCCACCGGGCTGGGACTCTCCTGTCCCCACTCCTGTCCCTGCGCCTGGAGCAGCAAGCAAGGGGTCCACGCTGTCCCACCTGCTGTGACCATGTCCATTCTTCTAATCTGGGGGGTGGGGGACGACACGGCTGCTCACACAGGCCTCCGCTGGGGACCCATCGTCTACGTGGTCAAATAAGTCCTGTCTTTGCAGCCGGTCTCCACGCACGCTTGCTCCGACGGGGGTGGGGAGAGGACCCCGTGGCCTGGGTCGTGGCCACGTGGACGGGGGACAGGGGACCAGGGAAGCCCAAGTGTGCAGAGAGCGAGGACGGCCTGGGCTTGGACACCTTGCATGTGTCGGGAGCCGGACTTTGCTCTCAGAGAAATCGGAACCCGACACGGAGGGCCGGCCGTGTAGACGGCTTGGCTGAGCCGGCCCCAAGGGGACAGTGTGTGCCTGTCGGGGCGCGGCGAGGGGTTGCCATGGGACAGGAGCGGGTGCTTGGAGTGACAGGCGGGTGCAGCCCGAGGCCACGCCCGCACACCTGGCTCTGGGAGGGGACACGTGGCACTGAGGTCACCTCTATTTTAAACACAGTCTTAATTTTGCAAGACCTTTTTTTCCTTCCCTCCCCTTCCCCGGCAATAGCTTTGCACAAACACACACAGACAAAAAAACCCGTGTTCACAGCCCGGCGTCTCTCCTGTCTTTTTCTTTGTGCTAATAAAATGCCACACACGCACACAGACACGCACACAGACACACACACAGACACACACACAGACACACACAGACAGACAGAGTCACAGAACATGGTGCCCATTGTTTTATAAAAATGGCATCGTCTGTTCCACGCTTATCTCCAAATTGCTTTCTGCACGCGACAATGCGTCCTAGAAATCTCTCTAAGTCGACTGGTGGAGAGTTAATGACATTTTTTTTTTATAGGTGGCGTAATATTCCATGGGGTGGCTGTCCCCCCCCCCACCCCGACCACCCCGTCCCCGGGTCCACGCCTCGGTGCCACGGGCTTCCCGGTTGGCACCTGTTCACCTTGGTGCCGCCTGGTTCTCGCCCGGCGGATTCACGCGGGTGACTCTCGCTCGGGTTGTCAGGGCTCAGCTGCAGCCTGTCCTCGCCGGGGGACCCGGCTGGTGGGACCGTGGGGGGCAGAGAGGCCCCGGGTGGGTGAGTGGCCAGCTGACGGATGTGGGGCTTCTTCAGCCAGGCTGGTGGCTTTGGTCTTGACCCCACAGCACGGGGACCCCTTGGAAGGCTTGAAGCAGGCGGGCGACTTGTGTTAAGAAGCCCCCCCTGCCCCCGGCCGGGCGCGGTGGCTCATGCCTGTCATCCCAGCACTCCCGAGTAGCTGGGACGACAGGCGTGCGCCACCACGCCCGGCTCATTTTTCTTTTTTTCTTTTTTGTAGAGATGGGGTCTTGCTATGTTGTCCAGGCTGGCCTCAAACTCCAGGTCTCAAGCCATCCTCCTGCCTCGGCCTCCCGAGTAGCTGGGACGACAGGCATGCGCCACCACGCCCGGCTCATTTTTCTTTTCTTCTTTTTTGTAGAGGTGGGGTCTTGCTATGTTGTCCAGGCTGGCCTCAAACTCCAGGTCTCAAGCCATCCTCCTGCCTCAGCCTCCTGGGACACAGCGTTTGCTTTTGGCAAGGTGGCCACTGAGCTCCAAGGGACACAGGTGTCGGACACGCCTGGCGGGGGAGGGTGCCGGCCGGCCACTGTGGGCCAAGCCCGTTTTTTTTTTGTTGTTGTTTGGTTTTTTTTTTTGTTTGTTTTCTACGCTGCTTTGCAAAGCTGTCGATGTGGGGGGCATCCCCATCAAAATACGTTTTCTTTTGCAAAGTCTGAACACTTGGCAAAGCCAGGTGGGGACAGGGGCTGCCTGGCTGGGAGCGTCATCCGTCCCCAAATCGGTGACACGCGTCTCTCGGAGCACTTCTGCCCATTTTGCTCGACACTCGTCCCTTGTGCTGGCATCTGAGTCCAGCCCAGGTGACTGGCGGGGGTGGCTGGCAGAGAGGGGACCTTCTCCCAGGACCCAGCCTGCGCCCCCCTGTCCCCTGGAAGACGGGGCGTGGCCTGGGGGCCCCTGGGAGGCCCAGTGAGCACCGAACCGGGGGAGGATTCTGGTCGTGGCCTTGGCACCGTTTTGCCGAGGTTGTCCCGGCCCCGCCTTGTCCTCTGTCTGGGCCTCAGTTTACCCGCCCTGCATAGCGAGTGGAAGAGGCTGAGTGCGGAGCTGCCCGACCCTCCGGGGGCGGCAGGGGGCGCTCCCGGCCCACGGGAGCCGGCTCGGGTGCGGGACAAAGGCTGGGGGTGAATTGGGGGGTCCCCGGGGGCTGGGACGCAGAACAGAGGCTGGGGGTGAATTGGGGGGTCCCCGGGGGCTGGGACGCAGGACAGAGGCTGGGGGTGAATTGGGGGGTCCCCGGGGGCTGGGACGCAGGACAGAGGCTGGGGGTGCATGGGGGGTCCCCGGGGGCTGGGACGCAGGACAGAGGCTGGGGGTGAATTGGGGGGTCCCCGGGGGCTGGGACGCAGGACAGAGGCTGGGGGTTTATGGGGGGGTCCCCGGGGGCTGGGACGCAGGACAGAGGCTGGGGGTGCACTGGGGACTCTGTCTCGAAAAAGAACAAAAAGACGGAGAGGGAAGGAAGCGGATCGGATAAGGAGCGTCAGCCTCCGCTACTGCTCTGAGAAATGTCACCCAGTGGGAAGTCCTAGCAGATTGTCCCCAGAGCAGCCGCAGGTTGAGCAGACATGGCCAGGCCCTGGTATTGCTCTGCACTGGGCCGGTGGCTCACAGGCCTCAGCTTGGCCACTTGGTGGGCTCTGAAGGCACGGTGGCCGGAGACTATTGGCTACGTGTTGTCCCCAGCCCAGCCTCTCTCTGCTCAGGAAGGGGTCCAGCTCTGTGGCTGGGGACACCAGCTCTTCCAGAAAACACACGGTGTTTGCAGCCCGTGGCCAGACCTGCTTTTTTTTGAGATAGAGTCTGGCTCTGTCACCCGGGCTAGAGTGTCCGTGGCGTCAGCCTTGCTCACAGCAGCCTCAACCTCCTGGGCTCAAGCGATCCTCCTGCCTCAGCCTCCCCGAGTAGCTGGGACGACAGGCATGCACCACCACGCCCGGCTAGTTTTTCTTTTTTGTAGAGATGGGGTCTTGCTATGTTGTCCAGGCTGGCCTCAAACTCCAGGGCTCCAGTGATCCTCCTGCCTCAGCCTCCCGAGGAGCTGGGACCACAGGCATGCGCCACCACGCCCGGCTCACTTTTTCTATATATTTTTACTTGTCCAGATAATTTCTTTCTATTTTTAGCAGAGATGGGGGTCTCGCTCTTGCTCAGGCTGGTCTCGAACTCCTGACCTCGAGCAATCCTCCCGCCTCGGCCTCCCAGAGTGCCGGGATGACAGGCAGGAGCCACACCGTGCCCGGCCACTGCAAACTTTTTCACCGCAGCTTTTGGGGACAACTTTCTTCCCCTCGGCTGCTGAAGTCATTCCCACAATGGAGGGAATTTTAGGCTGGAGAGGAGGAGGGGGAGGAGGGGGAGGAGGGAGGAGGAGGGGAGGGGGAGGAGGGAGGGAGGAGGAGTAGGGGAGGAGGGGGATGGGAGGAGGAGGGGAGGATGGGGAGGAGGAGGGCGGGAGGGGGAGGAGGAGGGCGGGAGGGAGAGGGAGGAGGGGGAGGAGGAGGGGAGGAGGAGGAGGGGGGGGAGGGGAGGAGTAGGGGAGGAGGGGGAGGAGGAGGAGGGGAGGGGGATGAGGGAGGACGAGGAGGAGGGGAGGAGGAAGGGGAGGAAGAGGAGGAGGAGGAGGGGAAGAGGGGGAGGAGGAGGGGAGGAGGGAGGAGGAGGGGAGGGGGATGAGAGAGGAGGAGGAGGAGGGGGAGGAGGAAGGGGAGGAGGGGGAGGGGAGGAGGAGTAGGGGAGGAGGGGGAGGAGGGATGAGGGAGGACGAGGAGGAGGGGAGGAGGAAGGGGAGGAAGAGGAGGAGGAGGAGGGGAAGAGGGGGAGGAGCAGGGGAGGAGGGAGGAGGAGGGGAGAGGGATGAGGGAGGAGGAGAGGAGGGGGAGGAGGGAGGGGAGGAGGAGTAGGGGAGGAGGGGGAGGAGGGAGGAGGAGGGGGAGGAGGAAGGGGAGGAGGGGGAGGGGAGGAGGAGGGGAGGAGGGGAAGGAGGAGGAGGAGGGGGGAGGAGGGGGAGGAGGAGAGGGAGTAAGTGGAGGGCCAGCAGAATATTCCAGAGAGGGCCATGGGATGCAGGGGTGACATCTTCCTGCCAGCTGGGGGTTCGACCCCCTGGCCGCCCCCCACCCCCCTGCCTCTGTTGTCACTTCGGGTCTGTCCTTTTCTGTTTCGCTTTGGGAAGGAAACCGCCTGCCCCCCCCCATCCCCTCCCTCTCCGCTGAATCCATGAGGTCAGCTGGGCAAAGCGGAAAATGAAATTTACATCCAATGGTTTCCACGGCAACCACGGTGGTGCCCGGACCAGCTTCTCCTGCTCTTGGTGGTTGGGGGGGGGTTGCACCGAGTTCTGAGAAGAGCCAGGTTATGAACGAGAACCGCAGCTGCCCGAGAACACGGCAGAACTAGAAAGGGCTGGGGTCCACCCTGACCCCCGGATTTTCAGACAGAACTAGAAAGGGCTGGGGTCCACCCTGACCCCCGGATTTTCAGACAGAACTAGAAAGGGCTGGGGTCCACCCTGACCCCCGGATTTTCAGACAGAACTAGAAAGGGCTGGGGTCCACCCTGACCCCCGGATTTTCTGGCTGCGTCGCGATGTGGGGGAAGGGAGTGGGGAGCCCCCCGTGTCACCCCGACCTGTGCCGCTGTCCTGTGTGTTTTGAGCTCTGACCTGCGGGGGGCTTCGTGCCAAGGGCCACAAAGCACATTCTTCCATCTTTGCTTCAAGCCTGAGAGACGGAGGTGTTGCTATGATCCCATTTTGCAGATGAGGAAACTGAGTCCAAACCTCGCTGAATGGCTCAGAGAGTCAGGGCCTCCCCCCAGAATGGAACTGTCCTCCTTCTGTCTCCCTACACACACACGCACACACACATATACACACGCACACACACGCATGCCAGAACCCAACCACCTTCTACCTCGTAGCTTTGCGCTGGCTTCTCGACTCCATCAACCTCCTGTGTCTCTACCGCGGGGTCTCCAGCGTGGGGTTTGGGGGCAGAGACCCAACAATCTGGGCTTCGTGTCTCGTTTGCGTTGAATTTACAGGCTCCTTGGGGACAGAACTGACCCCTTCGCGTTCTCCGAGAACGTCGTGTGTTTCTCTAACTCGGTTAAGTTCTTATTGACGGAAAGTTCGATCGTTTCTTTCGTACGGGTTTTGTGACCTCGAATCCGAATTCTTTTCCAGTGTCTGTTGCCTTTGGGAATGGAATGCACGATTTTCCTCCCTCTCCCCAAATATTTTCTAACGGGTCACGGCTGTTGGTGTGGACGTGTTGGGTCACGTCTGAACTTGTTGAATCCTCTTATTTGTTCTGGTAGATTTTCGAGGTCGGCGATGATACCGTTTGCAAATGGCGGCCGTTGACTGTTATTTTTTTCTTTGCAGAGATGATTCTTTTTTTCTCGTTCTTCCCTGTTCTGGAAGGGCTTCCAGAGCCCAGCGTTGGGAGGCCCAGAATGTGACTTCTGTTGGTCAAGTGACTTACGCCAGTGTAGACGCGGAGAGAAGAGATGAAACCACACCTACTGGCTTCCATTCCTGAACTCTCCAGTGGGTTGAATAACAGGGGTGGGACGGCGTTCTTGTTTCGCTCCCGACTCCCATGGGAGCTTCTGAAGTTTCAACGCCATGGATCAGGTTTACAGAAAGTTTTTTTTTTCTTGTTTTTTTTTTTTTTTTTTTTTTGAGACAGAGTCTCACTCTGTTGCCCGGGCTAGAGTGCCGTGGCGTCAGCCTCGCTCACAGCAACCTCAAACTCCTGGGCTCAAGCGATCCTCCTGCCTCAGCCTCCCAAGCAGCTGGGACTACAAACATGCGCCACCACGCCCGGCTCATTTTTCTTTTTTTCTTTTTTGTAGTGATGGGGTCTTGCTATGTTGTCCAGGCTGGCCTCAAACTCCAGGTCTCAAGCCATCCTCCTGCCTCAGCCTCCCAAGTAGCTGGGATTACAGGAGTAGCTGGGACTGTAGGAGTAGTTGGGACTAGAGGAGTAGCTGGGACGACAGGCATGCGCCACCATGCCCGGCTCATTTTTTTCTATATGTATTTTTAGCTCTCCAGCTAATTTCTTTCTATTTTTAGCAGAGGCGGGAGGATCGCTCGAGGGCAGGAGTTCGAGAGTAGCCTGAGCGAGAGCGAGACCCCGTCTCTACTAAAAATAGAAAGAAATGAAAATAGAAATAGAAAACATTAGCCGGGCGTGGTGGCGCATGCCTGTCGTCCCAGCTACTCGGGAGGCTGAGGCAGGAGGATCGCTTGAGCCCCGGAGTTTGAGGCCAGCCTGGACAATATAGCAAGACCCCATCTCTACAAAAAAGAAAAAAAGAAAAATGAGCTGGGCGCGGTGGCGCATGCCTGTCGTCCCAGCTACTCGGGAGGCTGAGGCAGGAGGATCGCTGGAGCCCAGGAGTCTGAGGCTGCTGTGAGCGAGGCTGACGCCACGGCACTCTAGCCCGGGTGACAGAGCCAGACTCTGTCTCAAAAAAAAAAAAAAGAAAAGAAAAGAAAATGCATTTAATGCCTCGAACAGCACAGCGTAAACATGCTCAGCACACTCCCAATCAAGCCTGAAATGGGGCGAAATCAGCCCCAAACCGTGTTTTCCGATAAAGTGCCAAATATCTCGCGCGCCGCATGGGGCCAGCTCCTCGCGAACGGTTCAAAACTGAAAATCTGAAGCCGTGTCAACATCGTGACGGTTTCACGCCGTGGAAAAGTCGTGACGTCGAACCACCCCGTGTGGAGCCGGCGACCGTCTGTGTTTATTTCCGGGGGACGAGAAGTTTCTGGCTTGAGCATTGGCAGGGTGCGTGCGTACCGCGTGTTTATCCGCGCACCCCGCCCCCCGCTGCTGCTGCAAGCCCGAACCCCAACTCCTCCTGCCTTCCTCCCCACAGTCCCCTGCCCTTGTCCCTCACCTTGGGACAATTCAGCTCTTGCTCCTGCGTCTCCCTGTCCGCCCCCAGCCCGCTTTGGAGGAGGCCGGGTCTCTGTCGCTCCCTGACACCCACACCCTGGGGTTCAAATCCCACCCCCCTGCGTTACTGTGACCTGGACGTTTTCTTTCATTGCCCCGTGCCTCAGTTTCCCCATCTGTAAATGAAGATCAACCGTGCCCGCCTCATCCGGCCGCTGCGTGCATTAAAGGAACTAAACGTAGGCCAAACACCTAGCACGGGGTAGGGGACGATTTGTGTCGAAACCGTCTGCTCCCAACATGGCTAGCGGGGGTGGGGGGGACAGGAGGGGACCTCCCAATCAGAAGGGCTCCCTCCCGTGGCCTTTTCCCTTTTTCCTTGTATTTTTTTCCCCCCACTAACCCAGTCCCTGGGACTCTTCCCTTGAAGCACCCCTGCTCTGAAAAACATTTCCTGCAAATAGACACAGTGCCGTCCCCAAGAGGCATTCTGGGGGGGAACGAAAGAATTTTCCGTGTCATTGCGGGCGTAACTGCTCGTACCTCACTTTGTTTGCGAGTCGCAGAAAGTCACACAGATGAGCCGGAGGCGAGAAAAGGAACGTATTGGCTCGTAAAAGTAAAAAAAAAAAAAGCGCAAGGTGGGCTTCAGGCGCGGCTGGATCCAGGCGCTTCGCTGATGGCCTTAGCTTTCTGTCTTTGCCGTTTTTTTTTTTCTCTGTTCCGCTTTCCTCTGCGTCGCCGAGGAGAGGACTCTTCAGAGCGGTGGCAAAATGGGTCACCATTGACTCTTTGCTTTCATTTCCCCAGATCGGTCACCTCAGCGCTTATTTTTTCTATCTATATTTTTAGCTGTCCAGCTCATTTCTTTCTATTTTTAGTCGAGACGGGGGTCTCGCTCTTGCTCAGGCTGGCCTCGAACTCCTGACCTCGAGCGATCCTCCCTCCTCGGCCTCCCAGAGTGCCACGGTGACAGGCGTGAGCCACTGCACGTGCCCGGCCTGATTTCTTGTATTTTATTTAGAGATGGGGTCTTGCTATGTTGTCCAGGCTGGTCTCCCCAGAGTGCTGGGATGACAGGCTTGAGCCACCGTGCCCGGCCCAGCAAATTCTTTTTCGTTGCCCCCAAGGAAATGACAAATTCAGAGGGTAGTTCACACCCCGACAGCATCCCAGCCTCAAACGTGTCTCTGAGAGCCGTCCTTGTCCTCGTGTCCCGGCTGAGGACAGCTCCCCATGTCCCCCGGGGGAGCAGAGGGGGCCGGCTCTCTCCTTAGCGTGTCTCCGGCCCTCCGTTCCTGTCCCCCGGGGTGGGGGGGGACCGGGAGGCTCCGAGCGACACACGACTTAACCTGCGTCTCCCTTTCTGCGCTTGCAAAATGGTGCTAATAATCCGGATCGACGGAGATCACAGCGGAGAAACCGCTCGCTGGGGGACAGCCGGGGCCTCTCACCCTGTCGCCGGGCTTAATGACAATCTGGCTGCACCCCGGGGTGTTTAATTAACCGTCCCAGCCTGCAGCCCCGGCGGGCGAGTAGACCCAGCGGTGGCAGGAAGCCGGCTGGGGACAGCTTTGGATGCGAATAAATTCCCGCAGCGGAGCATTTCTGCGCGGCTGACGGTGTGATTTTAGGGCCAGCTGCGTCCGGGGACCGTCCCCCGGGAGGACCGAGTCCTCCGCACCCTCAGCAGATTCAGCGCAGCCAGAGGGTCCCCGGGGTGGGGAGCCCAGGCGGGAGGAGGCAGGCAGGACAGTCCCCCCCTGTCCCCGCCAGGCCACCAGCCAGAGAGCGCGTGTCCTCCAGGTCCCCTCCGGGTGGGCCCGCCAGCCGCTTTGTCCTGGGCACGGTCCCGGCCCACCCGCTGCTCCTCCTTCGATTCCTCCTGACTGAGTCACACTTAGTCTTTGCTGCCCTGTCCCCTGGGTCCTCCCCGCTGGCTGTCACGGCGGGCTCGACTGTGTCCTCCTCCAGGGCCACCCTTCCAAGCTGTCCCCGCCCCCCGCCGTGCCTGTCCTGGGCTGCTGCTTCCCTTGGTGTCCAGCTGGCCTCGCCCGGTAACTGTCAGCCCGGTGACAGGGGTGACGTCGGGTGTCCGGGACAGAAAGAGCAGGTGTCACCAGGAGGGCCTGGCTCAGGCCGGTGGCTGGGGGCGGGTAGGGGGGGGAGGAACAGGAGTGGCAGAGGGGACCCAAGCTGCACTGGGGGTGCGAGGACAGCCAGGTGACCCCTCGGGGGTGGGCTGGAGCAGGCCAGAGCTGTCCCCAGTCTGGCTAAGTGGTGGCCCGGGACTGGGGCGGTGGTCGTCGTCTGCAGCTGGTGGCTCCACCGAGGGGGAACCTCGAGGGGGAAACCATCGCTCGAGGTCAGGGGTTCGAGAGCAGCCTGAGCGAGAGCGAGACCCCGTCTCTATTAAAAAATAGAAGGAAATGATCTGGACAGCTAAAAATATATATAGAAATAATGAGCCGGGCGTGGTGGCGCATGCCTGTCATCCCAGCTACTCGGGAGGCCGAGGCAGGAGGATGGCGTGAGCCCTGGAGTTTGAGGCCAGCCTGGACAACATAGCAAGACCCCATCTCTACAAAAAAGAAAAATGAGCCGGGCGTGGTGGCGCATGCCTGTCGTCCCAGCTACTCGGGAGGCTGAGGCAGGAGGATAGCTTGAGCCCTGGAGTTTGAGGCCAGCCTGGACAACATAGCAAGACCCCATCTCTACAAAAAAGAAAAAAAGAAAAATGAGCCGGGCGTGGTGGCGCATGGCTGTCGTCCCAGCGACTGGGGAGGCTGAGGCAGGAGGATCGCTTGAGCCCAGGAGTCTGAGGCTGCTGTGAGCGAGGCTGGCGCCATGGCACTCTAGCCCGGGTGACAGAGCCAGACTGTGTCTCAAAAAAAAAGAAAAAAAAAAAAAAAAGATCCGGTCTATATGAAGGACCCCGATTCTGACAGCCTCTTGTCACCCCAGGTCCCTGCTCTACAAGTGACGACAGCGCTGGAGCCCTGTGTCCACAGTGTCCCACCACCTCTGTGTCACCTCCTTGCTGCTGGCCGGCGGGTCCCACCGTGTCTGCAACAGATGAAGATATGAGGCCGTGGGCCCCGTCCCTTGATCCCGCGCTCGGGGTCCAGCCCGTGACCCTACATTCTGGCCCGATGGACCCCGGACGTCTGGGGACCCAGCCAGGACAGGTCAATATTCCTGGACCCTCGGCCCTGCGTGTCCCAGAAGGTGACAGCGTCTTCGGTGACTGTCCGAGCTCCCAGCCACCCCTGCCCTGGACCCGCCGTGAGCCACCAGCTGCGGCAGCGACGAGATGCGTTCACGGAGCCCTTAACGTGCGCCCGGCACACGCTCTCGCCATGTGCTACTGCAGCCGTCCTAGCACTTGCTGGGCCCTGAGTTTGCAGCGGCAGACGGTGCCCGTGTGCTTTGGCCCCCGGACACGCCATCGGCTGCCCAGAGTCCCTGCACACGGTGACACGTGTAAGGAGAACACAGCAGCTCCGTGACAGTCCGGGCCACACCCCCGACTCACACAGCCGTTCTCGAGCCACCAGTGTGACCAGCACCTGGCTGAGTTTCACAGGTGAGTGCAGAGTCCCCGTCCTGGGGGCGGATGTCCCTGCCCTGGGGGACCATCACGGTGACGTGGGGAAATAGGACTGAAGACGGAGAGGCACGGAGGGCTTCCTGGAGGAGGCGGAGTCTGAGCTTCCTCTTTGGGAAAATCTCTGGACAAGAACGGGGGGGAGGGCGGGCATCTAGATGGTTCTTCTGGCTCGGCTGGGGCGGGATCGCCCGCGGCAACGAGGCTGCCGTGTCTGGGTGACAACTGAGAGGCCCGGGGGGTGGGGCAGGGCCCGGGCACGTCTCAGCGCTCACTGGGGACGCCCGGGTGACAGGCCCGCGTGCTACACCCCCTCCTGGCCGCCTTTTTGTAAAAAGAAGGGACAGGAGGTCCGGGGAGGGGACAGCCCACCTCCCCCACCCCAGAGACCAGGGCCGATGGCGCTTCCGGCCCAACCGAGGCACAGGAACACGGATGCCCATTTTACAGATGGGGAAACCGAGGCCAAAGCGAGCCCGGAGCTAGCAAGAGGCTGAGCTGGGATGTGGGGGTCCCAGGACCGTGTCTCTGGGGACAGCCTGTGACAGGGGTCTCTGGGCTGTCAGCCAAGTAGCATTCTCTCCTGTCTCTGCCTTGACTTACCAAAAGAGGAGGTTTCTGCTTCAGCTTCAGACAAGCAGGCAATCTGGCTTATAAAGCAAGAGTTTCTGGAATCTTCCGCCCGGGGTGCTAGACTCGCTCCCCCGATTCCCTCCATCCTGAGGTTGTGCGTGAAACAGGGAATGCGGGAATATTTCCGGAAGCCCCAAGAGTGGCACCTGGGGGGGGAGGGGAGGGGGGCTTAGACTCCCAAACCAGTGCTCACGGGGGCCAGGGGAACCCAGACAGACTCACTCAGCAGGGGACCGTCCCCTCCCGGCTGGGCAGGGAAGGCAGGTGTTGGGGTGAGGCCTCCCCGGCTTCGTCTGAGCCTTCAGCTCCGGGGTTTTGTCAAAAGTCATTTGCAGGCCGGGTGCGGTGGTGGCTCCCGCCTGTCATCCTAGCACTCTGGGGAGACCGAGGCAGGAGGATGGCTTGAGACCTGGAGTTTTAGGCCAGGCTGGACAACATAGCAAGACCCCATCTCTACAAAAAAGAAAAAAAGAAAAATGAGCCGGGTGTGGTGGCACATGCCTGTCGTCCCAGCTACTCGGGAGGCTGAGGCAGGAGGATCGCTTGAGCCCAGGAGTCTGAGGCTGCTGTGAGCGAGGCTGACGCCACGGCACTCTAGCCCGGATGACAGAGCCAGACTCTGTCTCAAAACATAAAATAAAATAAAATAAGTCATTTGCAAGCCGGTCCCCTGAAAAACATTTTTACATTTTCCATAAAGCGGCAGTCAAAGGCGGCACCCATGAGGTGTCACCTTCGAGAAATGGCTTTTAATTTGCCGGCAGGGACGAGAGCGTCATCGCCGGTGAACTGTGATGCCCGTTGTCCGGTTAGCTAACGAGGGCCACGTTGCTCGGCACAGAATCGGGTGGGATCCATGTATTCGCTTCCCCGAATGGTTATGAAAGAGCTTCCTGGGTAGGCGCTTGTTGACCCAGCGCCAGGAGCACCCAGGAGGCGACGGCAGCCGAGAATCCGCCTTTGACCTCCGGAGAGCTCAGGCTCCGGTTCCACTCTTCGCTCTGGCCGCCGGGACGCTCCCGGCTGGCTGCCACCTCTAACCCCGGCGATCGGAACCTTTGCTCCTCCCTGCTCCTTTTGTCGGGGCGGATGTTTCTCTCTCCTATTTTCATCTCGTGCTATACATATTCTTCATCCTCGGCTGCCGCCATGTCCTTTTCCGCGGGGACAAAAGAGGGAAAAAGAGCCAGACGGCGGCAGATTGAGCCCGCGCCCCTCCCCCCACCGCCGCCTCCTGCTCCAAATCGCTGCAAAGGACTGAAAAAAAAACAAAAAATATATCTATGTTTCTGTTCCTGGGGTCCCCCAAACTCAAGGCTCTTCCGTGCGGCCGTAGGACAAGCCTGGGGACGGTTGCCCCAGTGACAGGGTGCAGAGGCGGATTCCGGGGTGCTTGAGCAAAGCTCCGTCCCGCCTGGCACGTCAGCCAGGGCGGCCGGGAGTTCGCCCTCAGCCTGGGCTGGTGGCAGCCACCTGGGAGTCCCCAGGCTCAGGTGGCCGGGCGAGAAGTGGAGGGGACTCCCAGGAGGGACACCCCGCCCTCCCCCACCCCCCACCCCCAAACTGCCGGGGATCCCGCACACAGACACAAAAACATGGCATCCCAGAGTCCCCAAACCGGAGCAGACAACGCATCGTGACGGGGTACAGCACGAGACACCCCGAGATCTCGCTTCAGAGGTGCTCACGGAGGTCACAGTGGCACGAAAAAGGGACCCGCTCTAACCTCTTGGGCGTGGAACCAACGAGACCAAAATGCAGCGGTGAGCGGCCGTGGGGGTGGGTGACGCCGCCAACACCGCGGGTGGCACAGGTGCGTCACGGAGCCCTCTGAGGGCGGCTCAGAGGGGACCCGGGCGTGTGTCACCGCTGGGCGGGCAGCTTCTCAGCGTGCTGGCTGGCTGCCGGTCGAGATGTCCTGCTCTATGCGGGACTGTACCCATCAGTCATTCACACTTTAGTATAAATGAATGTTTTTCCACCGCGCTTTTCCTTCGGAACATTTTGCAGGTGAGGACGCTGAAGCTCAGAGAATCCACCTCAATGATGTTTCTGGATCCTGTTTTGTTGGTTTTTTTTTTTTTTGTGCCAAGCTCTGTGCTGGGATCGGGCGGCACAAAGGTGACTAAAACAGGGTGGCCTTTGGAAGCCGTTCTGGGGGACAAGCGGTCGAGCCAAGCAGGAAACCGGAGACCGTCTGATTCCAAAGGCCGTGTTCCCTCGCAGATGTGCAAAGACAGTGAGAGAATGACGTGGGACTTTCGCGGGTGGCAGAGTCTTGAGGACGTTTCGGGCTGCGCGGATTGAAGACAAACCAAGGCCAGGGCGCCAGCAGGCCGCCACGGCTCTGTCCGGGGGAAGCCGGGGCTGGCCGTCCGGGTCTGAATGAGGGAGCAGTTTGGGGGACCAACTCCCTGTCCCTTGCTGGCCTGTCCCATGAGCCCTGCACCCCTTCTTGGTCTGCATCCTGTGGCCCTGGGGGACCCCCGCTGGGGAGACCGCGGACCTCTAACACCCTTGAGCAGTCTCCTGCCGTAACGTCTCAGAACAGCATTGTATGGGGACGGTGCGGCTGAGCAACACAAAGATTTCCTTCTCTCTCTCTCTCTCTTATTTTTTTTTTTTTGAGACAGAGTCTGGCTCTGTCGCCCGGGCTAGAGTGCCGTGGCGTCAGCCTCGCTCACAGCAGCCTCAGACTCCTGGGCTCAAGCGATCCTCCTGCCTCAGCCTCCCGAGGAGCTGGGACGACAGGCATGTGCCACCACGCCCGGCTAATTTTTCTTTTTTGCTTTTTTGTAGAGATGGGGTCTTGCTATGTTGTCCAGGCTGGCCTCAAACTCCAGGGCTCAAGCCATCCTCCTGCCTTGGCCTCCTGAGTAGCTGGGACTACAGGCATGCACCACCACGCCCGGCTAATTTTTTCTATATATATTTTTAGCTGTCCATATAATTTCTTTCTATTTTTAGTAGAGATGGGGTCTCGCTCTTGCTCAGGCTGGTCTCAAACTCCTGACCTCGAGCGATCCTCCCACCTCGGCCTCCCAGTGTGCTGGGATGACAGGCGTGAGCCACCGCACGCGCCCGGCCTGATTTCTTGTATTTTATTTAGAGACGGGGTCTTGCTATGTTGTCCAGGCTGGTCTCCCCAGAGTGCTGGGATGACAGGCGTGAGCCGCCACCGCGCCGGGCCGAGGGCCTTGATCTTGGACTTCCCGGCCTCTAGAACCGTGAGTGATAAAGGGCCATCGTGTATACATGGCTCCCCGCAAGCTCATTTATTGCAGTGGCCGGGACAGACAAAGACAGGCGTCACGCCCCCGCCGACTGCCACCCACATCCCGTTGGTAAGAGTAGATTTCAGGGGGGGGGTCCAAGCCCCGCCCCCCCAGGGTGCCAACCCCCTGCCTCTTTGGGGTCACCTGCTCATCGGGAGGTGACCTGATTTCTTCCCATCTGCTCCCGAGGACAGATTCCCGCGTGAACGCAGGCCGGGTCCCCGCAACCCGGGCAGGTTGCTAATTGGCATCTCAGCGCTGCGGGGAGTCACCTGGGGGACTCGTTAGACCACAGAACTCCTGAGTCAGGAGCTTTGAAAGGGAACGGGCGGGGCGGGGGTGGGGGGGCCATGGTCACCGGAGGGCTGGGAGGCGGATCTGGAGGGTCCCTTCTTGCCTTCCTGGGGTTGGGGACACCGGGGTGGTTTCCTCCTGCGAGTCGCCAGGCGACGGGAGTCGACATGCTTTTCTTAGATTCAGGCCCGCCGGGGTGGGTGCGGGGCAGGGTGCAGGGGGACGGTGGCCGTGGGGCGGGGGTGGGCGGGGCCGCAGGAGGCGACATTTTAATCAAGGTGGTTTAATCTCAAGGTCATGGCCGCAACGCGCACACAGACATGACCATTTGAGAGTCGTGGTCTTTGATTCCCGTTGGCTGTTGGGGACCGTCTGTCTGTGTCTCCGTGGGACGGGACCGGGGGCTGGATTGCTCGGGGGGGGACCGAGGCAGAACCGAGCTGCTCCCGCCACCCGGCTGAGGTCCTCCGCCCTGGCCACCTGGAGGAGCCCGTGGCTGGGGCCTGGGTGCCCCGGGACACCCTGAGGGGGTGGGGACTTGGACTCTTTATTTTATTTTTGGAGACAGAGTCTGGCTCTGTCGCCCGGGCTAGAGTGCCGTGGCGTCAGCCTCGCTCACAGCAGCCTCAGACTCCTGGGCTCAAGCCATCCTCCTGCCTCGGCCTCCCGAGTATCTGGGACGACAGGCATGCGCCACCACGCCCGGCTCATTTTTCTTTTTTGCTTTTTTGTAGAGATGGGGTCTTGCTATGTTGTCCAGGCTGGCCTCAAACTCGTGGCTTCAAGCGATCCTCCTGCCTCAGCCTCCCGAGGAGCTGGGACGACAGCCATGCGCCACCACGCCGGGCTCATTTTTTCTATATACATGTTTTTTAGCTGTCCAGTTAATTCCCTTCTATTTTTTTGGTAGAGACGGGGTCTCGCTCTTGCTCAGGCTGGTCTCGAACTCCTGACCTCGAGCGATCCTCCCGCCTTGGCCTCCCCGAGTGCTGGGATGACAGGCGTGAGCCACCACCGCGCCCGGCCTGATTTTTTGTATTTTATTTAGAGACGGGGTCTTGCTATGTTGTCCAGGCTGGTCTCCCCAGAGTGCTGGGATGACAGGCGCAAGCCACCGCGCCCGGCCCCTCCTGGAATCATGGTAGCACTTGCTCCTAGGCCTGGGCGGTGGGTGGCCCGGGCTCTGCCGTCCCATCCCCTGGGGTCCCACGTCACCCCTCGCCCTCTCTGGCTCCTGTCCCCGAGCCCCTGCGTTTCCGGCCCCAGCCGGGTGTGCAGCTGCACCTCCGTCGAGACCTTATGACGCTCTGTCCCCAGTGTCATTGCACTCACTCTCTGCCACCCGCCCGCCGCGCACGGACGCCCCTGTCGCCCTGCTCTGCCCACCACTCCGGGCAGCGGCGCTTGACCCATTTTGCAGATGGGGGAGCCGAGGCCCAGAGTGGCAAAGGGACCGTCCTGCGTGGGCCGTGAGAACAGTGATGCTGGGATCTGGGTCTGCCTGTCGCGCTTGCTCCCTCTGGGGGAGGGGGAGGTGACCTGGGCTTTGCCCCTGCCCTGTGACCCCTGACTTCTGACCCTCAGCATTTGGACTTCCCTTGTCCCTTCTCCCGGGCTTCTGGCTGACAGCCCAGTGCGATCAGACTCGGGCCGGATGTCGGGAGCTGCGGGGTCTGGGGACCAGCGGGGTGCGGGGTGCGGGGGGCTGAGCCGAGGGGGGTCCCGGTGCAGAGCCAGGGCTGAGAGGGGCGCAGGACAGACCTCTGAGACCCCGGTCTGTCCCTGTGTCCTCGTCGCTGTTGTGAGGCCCAGGGCTGTGGCAGGTGCCAATGCACGGGGTCCCGTCCTCAGCCCTGCATGGGGACATCTGGCTCCCCCCCAGAGAGATCTCTCCATGTCCCCGATGCCTTGGGGACTGGCCTCCCTGCTGTCTGCCGGGGTGGCCCAGAATCCCGCCGTTGGCATCCGTAGCAAAGCCATCCCGCCCCCTGCCCCCCGCTTTAGGAAAGGGTGACGGGGCCGGGAAGGGTGAGGCGACCCTCCAGGGGGGACACGTCCCTTTCGGGGGTCCCGGGCCAGTGCGTGCAATGCCAGGACTGCTGTGTCCGTCCATCTGTCCGTCTGTCTGTCTCTCCATCCCCCACCGTCCCCGGCAACCCAGCCCCATTTGATGTACGCTGGTGAGATTCCCTTTGAATGCCGTTGCCAAGGGAACGGGTCAGGAGAAACGGGGGGGGGGGGGGGGGGGGAGGGGATCGAAGGGAAGAAGAGGGGGGCCCGGGCTGCAGGCAGGGGGGTATGGGTTTGCTTTTCTGTTTTCATCTTCTCTGGCACTTTCGTTTTCCAAAGCAAAAAAAAAAAAAAAAAAAAAAAACGCACAAAAAAAAAAAAACGGTGACAATTTAAAACGTTTTTTGTTTTTTTTTCCCCCCCAAGAATCAACACGACAGAAATAATAATGGGTCCTAATTGTGTCGGACTAAAAGCCAGGCGGGGAGGAAAGGAGAGCGGCGGGTCCCCCCCTCCTGTGCCCGGAGGGAGTTCATCGCCAGATTCCGGGGAACCGGGGGGATTAGAGGGGCTGGCGGCCACTTTGCCAGGGCCACCCGGGGCTGGCATCGCCCCCTCCCCCGCCCCCCAGGCCGGGCCCCCCTGTGCTCAGCGCTGGGTGACATTTCATCCGTCTTGAGCCTGGGGCGTCACAGCTGGGCGCACGACGAGGCTTTGTGGCCACACACACGGGGTTGCAGAGGAGGGGACGTGGGTCCTTCTGGTGGCCTTTTAGCCGGGGCTGGGGACAGGAGGTGGCCTTGGGCCGTTTTCAGGCCCGGCACACACACACCCCCCCGTCCTCCCGGGCAGCCCTGCAAAAGCATCCCTGCTCTCCTCCGCCCAGCCCCCGCCTGGTCGCCATGGCGATGAGCAGAGCCGGTCCACCTGCTCCCGGAGTCCCCATGCTGGTCACACACACGTGTACTCACCTGTACACCGGAGAGGCGTCCGTGAGCAACGCTTGGGTCTGTGCAATGATGCATACTGATTAGCCACACGATAAGTAGGCGTGTTTACGGGTGGCCACGGTTTTCCACGCGTGGGACAGTTTTTTAAACTCCTTATGTGTCTGTGTGTGTCTAATCCACAAACGGAACCTTTGAGGTTGCTGCTATTTTTTTTTTGGAGACAGAGTCTGGCTCTGTCGCCCGGGCTAGAGTGCCGTGGCGTCAGCCTCGCTCACAGCAGCCTCAGACTCCTGGGCTCAAGCGATCCTCCTGCCTCGGCCTCCCGAGTAGCTGGGACGACAGGCATGTGCCACCACGCCCAGCTCATTTTTCTTTTTTGTAGAGATGGGGTCTTGCTATGTTGTCCAGGCTGGCCTCAGACTCCAGGTCTCAAGCCATCCTCCTGCCTCAGCCTCCCGAGTAGCTGGGACGACAGGCATGCGCCACCATGCCCGGCTCATTTTTTCTATATATATTTTTGGCTGTCCAGCTAATTTCTTTCTATTTTTAGTAGAGACGGGGTCTCGCTCTTGCTCAGGCTGGTCTCGAACTCCTGACCTCGAGCGATCCTCCCGCCTCGGCCTCCCCGAGTGCTGGGATGACAGGCGTGAGCCACTGCACGCGCCCGGCCTGATTTCTTGTATTTTATTTAGAGACGGGGTCTTGCTATGTTGTCCAGGCTGGTCTCCCCAGAGTGCTGGGATGACGGGCGTGAGCCACCGCCCCCGGCTGTCATTTTGATGCTTTGATATCTTAGGGTCTCGCTGACTCTGCAGGGACCCCCCCCACCCCCCGTTCCCGGGGCTGGCCGGTTCCTAGAGGCAGGAAACGGGTCACCCTGCCTTTGGTATGAAAACCGCCCAGCGCAGAGCCCACACCCCGCCCAATCACCCGTCACGCTCCGGACCACGGTCCCCCTGCGCCCATCACAGAATCGGGGGCAGCTCTGGGTCCCCGGCGCCCCGAAGTGATCCCAGCTGGGCCACCCCACACCTGCTCCCCCACCGGGCCCCCCTCCCCATGTGAACCACAGCCCCTCCCCTCTGCGACTCCCCTGTGTGACTCTGCATGGTGTGTGTGTCCTCTCCTGTCCCCGGGGATCTGTGAGCGCCACCAACCGTCTTCCCCACGGCGGCCTGTCCGCACGTGCTCCACCGTTTCCCCCGCCTCCCGGTCCCCTCTGAACCCCGGCTCGTCTTCATAAACCAGCCTTCAGCGACACGTGCCTCAGTTTCCCCACTCGTGTGAGTTCTACCGCGGTTCCCGCCGGATCTGGGAGCCACCTGTGCGATTATTAATCTAATAATTTCCTCCCGCGCGCGGCCTCCTTAAAAAGCCAGGTGTGTATCATTTGCATAATTGGGGACGACCTTTCCAGGCTGGGTGGCATCCGCCCCCTCTGAACGCGTGCTTTGGGGGTGACTTCCCGCAACTGCACGCAGTCACCTAGGTGCCACCGAGGCACAGAAGGTGGCGGCCCCCCAAAGCCTGCCCTGGTGTACCCCGCCCCCGCCACCGTGGTAGCCAGTCCCATCTGCAACCTGCAGCCCCTGTCACCCCCCACTCTGATTCCGGCTCCCACGGTTTCCCGGGGGTCCTGGCTTTCCAGCGTGTCACCGGGATGGGACCAGACCGCGCGTGGTGGCCTTTTGTGGCCTGTTCCTTCCACTTAGCGTCATGCTGTTCCCCCCTCTTTGTAAGATCAAGCCCAAACCACACCCACCATGCGTTCATTTCTCTGCCCGATGTGCGTGATTCCACACACGGCGCGTTGGAATTTCACAAATCAACGGCCTCTCGGTCTCAACCCGGAAGAGTTTTTTTTTCCCCCACGAGTCAGGTTATCGAGGTGTAATTTACACGCCGTGGGAGTCTCCCGTCTCCGTCTTGCGTTTTAATTTGCATTTCCCTCGTGGCTGAGGACGCGGATGACGCTGAGCTTGTCTCCATCCTGTGTCTTTTCTTTGGTGCCGTGTCACCCGCGTGCCGGCGTCTAGCACCGGGCTGGACATTCGCCCGCGTTGCTCTGACCCCTAGGAGCTCCCTTCCAGAAACCTCCCTGGAGAAACTTTGGCTGTGTGTCAGGATTGGAACCCCGGGCTGTCCTCCCGGCCACTGCTGAACGCAAGGGAGGCCAGGAGAGAGGTGACTCGTGCACGTGGCAAAGAAAAGTGCAGAAAAGCATATTTCTATGTGCAAGTGAAGAACTTTCTTTCTTTCTTTCTTCTTTTGGAAGACAGAGTCTCGCTCTGTCACCCGGGCTAGAGTGCCGTGGCGTCAGCCTCGCTCACAGCAGCCTCAGACTCCTGGGCTCAAGCGATCCTCCTGCCTCAGCCTCCCGAGTAGCTGAGACGGCAGGAATGCGCCACCATGCCCGGCTCATTTTTCTTTTTTGTAGAGATGGGGTCTTGCTATGTTGTCCAGCTAATTTCTTTCTATTTTTAGTAGAGACGGGGTCTCGCTCTTGCTCAGGCTGGTCTCCAACTCCTGACCTCGAGCGATCCTCCCGCCTCGGCCTCCCCGAGTGCCGGGATGACAGGCGGGAGCCACCGTGCCCGGCCTAGAACTTTCCTATGTGTTTAGGACACAAGTTATGTGTCTCAGAAGAACGTGAGCCAGGGTGCCGTGTTGGAACCGTCAGCTTTGTTAATAACTCACAGAACCTGTTTGCTCCGGGATGCCTGGGAGTCTGTGACCCTTGTTCAAAGCCGGGTCCGTTATGGAACCTAGAATACAAAGGACACAGAATGACCGGAACAATCTTGGAAAAGAACAGACTTGGAGGGCCATGAGTCCGAATTTCAAAGCTTATTCCAGGCCGGGCGTGGTGGCTCACGCCTGTCACCCCGGCACTCTGGGAGGCTGAGGCGGGAGGATCGCTTGAGCCCTGGAGTTTGAGGCCAGCCTGGACAACATAGCAAGACCCCATCTCCACAAAAAAGAAAAAAAGAAAAATGAGCCGGGCGTGGTGGCGCATGCCTGTAGTCCCAGCTACTCGGGAGGCTGAAGCAGGAGGATCGCTTGAGTCCTGGAGTTTGAGGCCAGCCTGGACAACATAGCAAGACCCCATCTCCACAAAAAAGAAAAACAGAAAAATTAGCCGGGCGTGGTGGCGCACGCCTGTCGTCCCAGCTACTTGGGAGGCTGAGGCGGGAGGATCGCTTGAGCCCAGGAGTCTGAGGCTGCTGTGAGCGAGGCTGACGCCACGGCACTCTAGCCTGGGTGACAGAGCCAGACTCTGTCTCAAAAAAAAAAAAAATGGAGCGAGGATTTGAATAGACCTTTCTCCAAAGCAGCCAAGCCACACATGGAAAGGTGTTCAACGTCACTGGCCGTTACGGAAACGCAAAGTCGATTGATGACCACCAGGAGCTGGGGGAGGCGGGGGGGAGGGGGACTGGCTTCCAAGGGACAGGGCCTCAGGGCTGGGCTCCCCCGCCCGCCAGGCAGACGTCACCTGGGGAAGGCTCCAAGCCAGCGTGCCGCATTTCCACGGGGGAGCCTCGGAGACACCTGGGGTGCCACCTTCTGGGCCGCCTCCCCGAGAGACAGACAGCCCGCCCACCTGCCACGTTTCCCGCCCTGTGTTGGCGCTGCCTGGCTTCATTAGCGGGGAGGTGACAATCTGATTCCCTCCCAACAAATGTCTGCGATGCGGAGTTTTCATTCCACAATGAGCGGCGGCCAACGCTTTGCTTCATGGAGGCCCTGGAGCTGTCCTGCGGCGGGAAGGTGGCCGGGCCTTGCCGTGCCTGCGTGTGGCCGTCCTGGAATGTGGCTGCTTCTTGGGGGCGGCGGGTGACAGCCGCATCTGGGGCTGCCCGAGAGGATGTTCCCCGGCACGGCCGGCAGCTGGGAATGGTGCCCTTCATCCCGCAGGCAGCAGGCTGTGGCCCCCACCACACTGATTTCTAGAAGCATCCGTGGAGCTGGGGTCCTCGGGGTGAGATTCTGTGACCAACGAGGACCAGGCAACGCTGCTCTTTGGGGACCTTTGCCCACGCTCTCCATCCTTATGGGACTCTGGCCGCCTCTGCCAGACCTTCCTCCCTGGAAAGAGACCCCAGGCCTCACGTCCGTGTCCTGGGTGCGTGGCCAGGGCTTGCGTGGTGGCGGGGCGTGGGCGCTCACACTCCGCCGGGGCCACCACGCCTGGGCTCGACCCCCGGGCCCGTCCCTGTCTTGGCGTTAACTTCCTTCTTGCTAGCTGCCCTGGGACAACACGACGTGTCACTTCTGATATTCACGTAGGTGCCACAGAGCCGTTGCGACCGTGGCAGCTGCCCTGCAGGCAGAGCAGGGGGCCAGTGGCCGCCTGGTGGGCACCGAGGACCCTCCGAGGACCCGCCCAGAGCCACCGCGGTGCAGCCAGCCAGGCAGATCGGCGCTGCCAGAAGAAACCGGCTGCCGGGCTCGAGACATCCTGGGCAGGGGGACCAAAGGACAGGGGGAGAGGGGGGGACGCAGATGGTGTTTTCCATCTTGCCTTCCAATTGGCGGCTGAGGCTTTGAACGCCAGCGCCGCATCGCGGAGTCGAACAGCTGCGTCAGTCGGTGCAAGCGAGCGGAGAACGAGGTTCGATTTCCTGGACGGCAGCTTAAGACGGGTTCTTGGCGAGAGCCGAGTAGTAACAACCTTAACATCGCCAGCGCGCGGGGACTTAACCGTGTAGGGACCGCTTTCCTCGATCCGCCGTGTCACTCTTCACTTTAGCTTCCCCGGGGGGGGGTGCGGGAGGGTGGATTTTTTTTTTTTTTTTTACCCCGGGTCACAGGTGACAGGAGAGAGGAGGGTCCCCTGACTTCTGAATGCCCCGGAGCGGGAAAGCATCACCGGGCACATAGTAGGTGCTCAGGAAATACGTACGAGAGAACAGAGTCCGCCGCGCGTTGGTGATTGGGGTCTGCCATGGAGACCCCGGTGGCTCCTTTTTGTGAGGACACGTGACTTATTCAGTGGGATCACGTCGGGGCCGGAGGGAAGACGGGGAGAAGAGGGAGAGATGAGAGAAGCAAAGAGCACACGCACACACGCATGCACACGCATGCAGACACATGCAGACACACGATGCACACACGCATGCACACACATGCACACACATGCAGACACACGCATGCACACGCATGCACACACACATGCACACACACGCATGCACACACATGCAGACACATGCAGACACACACATGCACACACGCATGCACACACATGCACACACACGCACACGCACGCACACACATGCACACACACATGCACACACATGCAGGCACACGCATGCACACACATGCAGACACATGCAGACACACGCATGCACACACATGCACACACACGCACACACACGCACGCACACACATGCACACACACATGCACACACATGCAGGCACACGCATGCACACACATGCACACACACGCACGCACACACATGCAGACACACGCATGCACACACATGCAGACACATGCAGACACATGCATGCACACACATGCACACACATGCAGACACACGCATGCACACATGCACACACATGCAGACACATGCACACACGCATGCACACACGCATGCACACACATGCAGACACACGCATGCACACACGCACATGCAGACACACACATGCACACACATGCAACACACGCATGCACACGCATGCAGACACACACATGCAACACACGCATGCACACACATGCAACACACGCATGCACACACATGCACACGCATGCAGACACACACATGCACATGCAGACACGTGCATGCACACGCATGCACACACATGCAGACACATGCAGACATGCATGCACACACATGCACACACATGCAGACACATGCATGCACACGCATGCACACGCATGCACACGCATGCACACGCATGCACATGCATGCAGACACACGCATGCACACACATGCACACACATGCACACGCATGCACATGCATGCAGACACACGCATGCACATGCACGCACACACATACACACATGCACACACACGCATGCACACATATGCACACGCATGCAGACATGCACACACGCACATGCAGACACGCGCATGCACACGCATGCACACACATGCAGACACATGCAGACACATGCATGCACACACATGCACACACATGCAGACACATGCAGACACATGCATGCACACACATGCAGACACATGCACACACATGCACGCACACACATGCAGACACATGCAGACACATGCAGACACATGCAGACACATGCAGACACATGCAGACACATGCAGACACATGCAGACACATGCAGACACATGCAGACACATGCACGCACACGCACGCACACACATGCAGACACGCGCATGCACACACATGCAGACACATGCAGACACATGCAGACACATGCAGACACACACACATGCATGCACCCAGATTTGCACCAGTTAATTGTACCTAGGGACAAGTCACCCGGAGCGGGCTTCGTGCAGTTCCCTGCTCTGACAGCCTAATCAAAGTCTGCCGGCCTCGATCCTCCCCGCCGCTCCTCACGCTGAACCCAAGCCGAGAGGGGAGAGACCGCTCAGGCTCCCGGGCGGAGAGAAGGCAATTAACAGCCCGGTGGCTTCATTTCAAAGCTGTCACCCAGCACTTTGCCCTAACGGCTGCACGTCTTTTTATTTTTCTTTTCCCCCCTCTGGGCTATTTCTCTTCTCACCCGACCTTCCTTTCTGCAATGCAGGTTGTGCACAGCAAGCAGGCCGAGAACTTATAAAAAGAAACTGGGATGATATCAGGGAGTCCCAAACTTTTGGAAGTCATGGAGCCTTGGTTTAAAAAAAAAAAAAAAATCACGGCAAATGGAGCCTGGACAGTTATAGCCAGAGGTAGCAAATATTTACTGGGCACTTTCCACTCCAAAGTAACCCCATCGGGTTCAGAGAGGTAAAGACAGTTGCTAAAAGTCACACAGCACAGTGTGGGGAAGAGCTGGGATCGGAACCCAAGTCCTGGCTGGAGGTAGAGAGCTCAGGTCTGTAACACCTAGGATTGTGTCCTGGAGTCTCACGGGCTCAATTCTCTTTGAGCCACCTCTTACCTGAGTGCTCTCCGCAAAGCAGTGGACTTTTGTGAAGTGCATGGGTTTCATTCCAGACTGTTAAAAGATATTCTTCCGTGTGGATACAGGCAGATACAAGCTCAGATTTATTTTATTTTATTTTATTTTTTGAGACAGAGTCTGGCTCTGTCGCCCGGGCTAGAGTGGCGTGGCGTCAGCCTCGCTCACAGCAACCTCAAACTCCTGGGCTCAAGCGATCCTCCTGCCTCAGTCTCCCGAGTAGCTGGGACGACAGGCATGCGCCACCACGCCTGGCTCATTTTTCTTTTTTGTAGAGATGGGGTCTTGCTATGTTGTCCAGGCTGGCCTCCAACTCCAGGGCTCAAGCCATCCTCCTGCCTCGGCCTCCCGAGTAGCTGGGACGACAGGCATGAGCCACCATGCCCAGCTAATTTTTCTTTTTTGTAGAGATGGGGTCTTGCTATGTTGTCCAGGCTGGCCTCAAACTCCTGGGCTCAAGCGATCCTCCTGCCTCAGCCTCCCGAGTAGCTGGGACTACAGGCATGCGCCACCACGCCTGGCTCATTTTTTCTATATATACTTTTAGTTGTCCAGCTAATTTCTGTCTATTTTTAGTAGAGACGGGGTCTCGCTCTTGCTCAGGCTGGTCTCGAACTCCTGCCCTCGCGCGATCCTCCCACCTCGGCCTCCCAGAGTGCCGGGGTGACAGGCGTGAGCCACCGCGCCCGGCCGGGACTGACTCTCTGACGGGACGTGAAAGACGGGGTGGCCTCCCCTTGGGGGGGACCCACCGTGGCAGAGCCCTGAAGCTGAATTTTCAAGGAGGGGCTGCAAGAGTGGGTGGGGCGGGATGGATGGGGTGGAGGCGTCCGGGAGGAGCTCAGAGGCACTCAGCGTACTTCAGAGAAGAGGTCGGGCAAAGGGCAAAGGCCAGGAGTGGGGTCAAGGCCATGCTGATTAAGAGACCATCAAAGACATGAAGTGAGATGAGGCCAATGTGACCAGCTGGGGTCCGCAGCCAATGTCACGGTCAGCACCGTGGAGAGCTCCCGCGAGTGTAGGGGCCGGGAGCTCCCACACCAGGCGCGCGTAAATACGCAGATTCCGGTTGTGCGGGCAGAAGCGATTAAAGCCCGTGTTCTTTCATTCGGCCTTGGCTAGAAAAACGTAACTGAAGACGACGCTCCGGGCTTTGCCTAGCAGTTCATAAAGAACCTTGGGGGGAAAAAAAGCTGAAAAAAGGAATCTCTTGACGCAGATGGTTTCGGAAGACAAGCAATAACCTAGCCGGGACGTCTTGTTAGCCAGATGAGGGGAACGCTGGGGAACATTTGCATACCAATTACCGTAAAATTTAAGTTCACTCTGCGCTTTCTTTTACGTTCTGCTTTCGGAAGGTTGAGTTTTTCGGTGTCCATCTGTTGGCCGGGAAGCTCCGTGTCCCCGCGATACCGAAATTTTTGTCCTCGTGGTTTCAAAAAGTGTTGACTTGTACAAGGGGGATGAAAAATGTTTATTAGAGAAAATTACGCTGGTGAAAATGTTGGTACGGGGGTGGGGTGGGGGGAGGGGAGCATTCATGCAGAGTTGTTTATTTACCTCGGTGACAATTTACTTACTATTTCGCTTCCTAATCCGGCAAACCGTGGTCAGCTCCGGCTGTATGAGACAGTGTCACGTTCTTTAATGTTAGGAATGTAGTAAGATGTACATTTGCATGCAAAAATATACCTGCAGCTGCAATAAAATGACTCTAGCATATTTATAGGTAAAATGCAAAGCACCGTCTTTGTTCGTGGCAGGGCAGGTGTGTTTGACGCCAGCCTTCGAGGAATCGTGTTTGCTCCTATCCGATACTGAGCGCTCGCTCTCTCTCTCTCTCTCTCTCTCTCCCTGCAACTTGGCTCAGGCACCCAGGCCCTCTCCTGGTTTAATTTTACTAACGTGTCCTGAGTTACCTCCTTGTGTCCGGCACCTGGGGACGGTGTCTCAGAACCGCGTGGGCTTGCTTCGAGATGAAGAGTGACCGGGTCCGATGGACAACAGCAGAAATGCATTTATCACGGTCCTGGGGTTGGGGGTTTGAGATCAGGGTGACAGTGTGGCCAGGTTCCGGCCAGGGCCCTCTTCTGGGGTGCAGATGGCTGCCGTCTAGACGTCTAGATTTCCCGCTGTGGCCTCACAGGGTGGGAAGACGGCCAGAGAGTTCTCTGGAGGCTCCTTCTGGAATTCCCTTCCTGTAGCTTCCTCCCTGGTGCCCTAATCAGCTCCCAAAAGACCTCCTGGTACCATCACCTTGGGGGACAAGATTTCAACATATCAATGTGGGTGGGGCGCAAAGTTTCAGTCTATAGAAGGATCATCTGGGCCGACATCACACAGGAGGGACCCCTGGCTACGCCGCGGTCACAGAAGGTCACACCTCTGCCTGACACCAGCCTCAAGCACCTGCTGATTCGGAGCCCATGCGACCTGCCCCAGAGGAGGAGGTTGGGGGAGAAGGCAGAGAGAGAAAACAGTAGCCCACCCTCCCTTCACCCACCAAAGACCTCAGCAGCAGAAGAGCTGGAAAAGCTAACGTTTTTTGTTTTTTTTTACTTTTTTATTTTAAATTTTTTTTTTTTTTACTTTTTTTTTTTTTTTTTTTTTACTTTTTTTGAGACAGAGTCTCACTCTGTTGCCCAGGCTAGAGTGAGTGCCGTGGCGTCAGCCTCGCTCACAGCAACCTCAAACTCCTGAGCTCAAGCGATCCTCCTGCCTCAGCCTCCCGAGTAGCTGGGACTACAGGCATGCGCCACCACGCCCGGCTTATTTTTTCTATATATATTTTCATCTGTCTATATAATTTCTTTCTATTTTTAGTAGAGATGGGGGTCTCGCTCTTGCTCAGGCTGGTCTCGAACTCCTGACCTCGACCGATCCTCCCTCCTCGGCCTCCCAGAGTGCCGGGATGACAGGCGTGAGCCACCGCGCCCGGCCCTTTTTTTTTTTTAATTAGGTAAGAGTCGGGAGTTTTGATATTGGACCAGACCAGACTTTTTCTTCTTTGCTGTGGATCAGAAAGGCTGGGAAAGCCGCCAGAGATTTCACGGAGGTCGGGGGAAGAAAGATTCCGGGTCACCTGGAGAAAAGGTGTCAAAGAGGGAGGCCGTTTCCCACCTGCCCTCCTCCCCAGCGGGGCTCGTTCAGGGACAGGATCGGAAGCTCAGAGGGGTCTGAAAATGAGGGGCTGAACTCCTCCAGCTGGTGGCTGCCTGGCGGGGGCCTGTGGCTTCTGTTCCAGCGGAGGCCAAGGTATCAAAGCGGGAAGGCAATCCGAGTTTTGGCAGAACCATCAGACAAGAGCCACGTGCAAAAGCATCCAATAAAACTCACCTTCATTCTGCTCGTCACAGATAAACAGACAGCGATGACATTTCCTATTGTCTCAGGGATGGGTCTCCCAGATTGGAACAGCTGCTAGCGGGGACTGGTCCACCCATGCAGAAATTAACCATGGCCCACCGGAGGCATCTTCCTTACCTGTCACTTCGGGCTCGGAGGAGAGGCCGGGGGTCCGGCAGGTACGAGGTTTACCTGCAAGAGATTCTCAGAGGTGCAAGGCCTGACCTCGTTCGTGCCTTCCCTCTCGACAGCCGAGTGGCCCTCCTTCGGGTCACATGCCAGGGGTCCCCGCGAGAGTCACTGTAAAGTTGAGTGACAACACGATAAGGGACATGAGACTCTTGGCTGCCCTGGGGAAGCTTGTGCTACTCTTGGATAGTAGCATCATCCGGTTCTGGGAACAGACGTGGCATCTCTAGGACTTTAGGGACCATGGGCAGGAGGCCATTTTTCCATATAGATGAACTTCTACGGCCTCGTCATCAAGGCTTAATAGACTAATTCATTTAATTCCCCCCAAAAGAAATTGGGTATTTGGAAGAATTCTTTCTCATCCAGCCTGGAACCTCAACCTCACCATCAGCAGCTATCACGGCAAAGTCTGGGAGAAATTAGGACAAAAATGTGGATATTGGTCTCTATGATTTTTATTTAACATTTTCCTGCAGTTGCTAGCTGCTTCAATTACCTACGAACCATACAGAAGAGGTGTAATTCTTCCAAGTGAAGAACCGAAATCATAATTATTTGCAAATGATATGTTTATATAGCTACGCTTCCCAAGAGCATCAAAGGAAAAAAAAATAACTGGAATTAATTCAAGGGCTTCGGCCTAAATACAATTTTACTCCAGTGAATGGATTTTCTACACAACATAAGTGACCAGGACCATCAAAAAAGAAACTAGCCCGGGCGCGGGGGCTCACGCCTGTCATCCCGGCACTCTGGGAGGCCGAGGCGGGAGGATCGCTCAAGGTCAGGAGTTCGAGACCAGCCTGAGCAAGAGCGAGACCCCGTCTCTACTAAAAATAGAAAGAAATGATCTGGCCAACTAAAATATATACAGAAAAAATGAGCCGGGCGTGGTGGCGCATGCCTGTAGTCCCAGCTATTCGGGAGGCTGAGGCAGGAGGATGGCTTGAGCCCTGGAGTTTGAGGCCTGCCTGGACAACGTAGCAAGACCCCATCTCTACAAAAAAGAAAAAAGGAAAAATGAGCCGGGCGTGGTGGCGCATGCCTGTCGTCCCAGCTACTCGGGAGGCCGAGGCAGGAGGATCGCTTGAGCCCAGGAATCTGAGGCTGCTGTGAGCGAGGCTGACACCATGGCCCTCTAGCCTGGGTGACAGAGCGAGACTCTGTCTCAAAAAAAAAGAGAAAGAAAAAAAGAAAAAAGAAACTCATTTACATAGGGACAGAAAACTATTTAAATATTTGGAAGTAATATTTACTCTAAATTTTGAAGACTTATAAAGAAATTTACTTGGTGTTTTGGAGAGGAAAATCAAGGGAGAACTTTATTTCTGGATAAGAACACTGAATATATTTTAAAAATTATGTTTTGTCAACTAAGCATCCTTTGTCGTTAGGAAACACAGCAAAAAAGTGAAGCAGAAGGAAGTCTCCTTGCCGGTGAGAAGCAAAAAGACACTGTGACCATTTCTGACAAAGCTCAATGTGGTATTCCTACGCGATCCAGCAACTTTGCACTCCTAGGCTTTTGTTTTGTTTTTGAGTAGAGTCTGGCTCTGTTGCCCATCACAGCTCACAGCAGCCTCAGACTCCTGGGCTCAAGCCATCCTCCTGCCTCAGCCTCCCGAGTAGCTGGGACGACAGGCATGCGCCACCACGCCCGGCTCATTTTTCTTTTTTGTAGAGATGGGGTCTTGCTATGTTGTCCAGGCTAGCCTCAAACTCCGCAGCTCAAGCCATCCTCCTGCCTCGGCCTCCCGAGTAGCTGGGACTAGAGGAGTAGCTGGGACTAGAGGAGTAGCTGGGACGACAGGCATGCGCCACCACACCCGGCTCATTTTTTCTATCTATATTTTTAGCTGTCCAGATCATTTCTGTCTATTTTTAGTAGAGACGGGGTCTCACTCTTGCTCAGGCTGGTCTCGAACTCCTGACCTCGAGCGATCCTCCCGCCTCGGCCTCCCCAAGTGCTGGGATGACAGGCGTGAGCCCCCGCGCCCGGCCAGTATTTCTAGAACTTGTGTTTGCTTCATTTTTAAATCTACTTTATTCACGGCCACATCTTCCTGCTTTTTTTTTTTTTTTTAACACATTTGATCCTCCATCTCGTTAATAATTGAAGCATATTGACTTTATACTTGCTGTTTAAATTTGTCGGTGTGCTAATCCTTCTTACGTTTTTTAGCTGACTTTTCCACTTAGAGACTCACTTCATTATCTTTTCTGTAGAGGCCCTTTTTCTCTGAGAGATATATATTGAAATATTCATTATGGACATGGCGCAGTGCCTGGAGTTGGCTTCAAACGAGTCCAGCGTTGAGGGAGCGAGCCGGGGTGTAGATCAAGCAACGCCGGGCTTGTGATTTGTAGTTTTCGCTTGTGAGCTCATCTTCGCTGAGATTTTTTTTTCTCCTTTGGGAATTCTCATGCTCTGGGTTACGGAAGGATCGCTAGAGAGAGAATTTTTATTTTCTTCAGCTACTTAACCTCATGCATTGAACAGATGCTGAATAAGATTTTGAGCAATCGATATCTTGTCTTTGAGAGTTCAGCAACGTGGGATTCCACACCATGCTTAAGAACCTAGAATTCTTTTGCCCGGAGTCTCAGTAGATCTTGGCTTCTTTGCTGGTTCTCTGGGCTGCTGGGCAAATTCCCTTTAGTTCCCCTTTAAACTGAAGGGAAGTTTTTTCCAGGATTCGAGGTGTTTTTTTTTTTTTTTTTTTTTGAGACAGAGTCTGGCTCTGTTGCCCAGGCTAGAGTGCCATGGCGTCAGCCTCGTTCACAGCAGCCTCAGACTCCTGGGCTCAAGCGATCCTCCTGCCTCGGCCTCCCGAGTAGCTGGGACTAAAGGCATGCGCCACCACGCCCGGCTCATTTTTCTTTTTTGTAGAGATGGGGTCTTGCTATGTTGTCCAGGCTAGCCTCAAACTCCAGGGCTCAAGTGATCCTCCTGCCTCAGCCTCCCAAGTAGCTGGGACTACAGGCATGTGCCACCATGCCCGGCTGATTTTTTTACTATATATAGTTTTAGCTGTACAAATCATTTCTTTCTATTTTCAGTAGAGACGGGGTCTCGCTCTTGCTCAGGCTGGTCTCGAACTCCTGACCTCAAGCGATCTTCCCGCCTTGGCCTCCCAGAGTGCCGGGATGACAGGCATGAGCCACCGTACCCGGCCTGACTTTTTGTATTTTATTTAGAGATGGGGTCTTGCTATGTTGCCCAGGCTGGTCTCCCCAGAGTGCTGGGATGACAGGCGTGAGCCATCACGCCTGGCCCAAAAATTATTATTTTTTTTTACAGTTAGCCAGGCATAGTGGCACACACCAGTAGTCCCAGCTACTCGGGAGGCTGAGGCAGGAGGATCTCTTGAGCCCAGGAGTTCAAGGCTGCAGTGAGCTATGATCACATCACTGCACTCTAGCCTGGGTAACAGAGCAAGACCCTGTCACTGTTAAAAAACAAACAAACAAAAATCCAACAAAACAATCCAGGGTTGAGGAAGTGGGTGGAGCATGGATGAAGTAAGATGGGTCCCATATTGGTAACCACTGGGCTGGACGATGAAGGAGTTGTCACCCTCTCTCGTCTAGCTCTCTGTAGGTATATTTGAAATTTTTCATCATACACAATTTTCCTTGAAATGGTACCCAGCAATTAATAGAAGAAGAAAAAATGTTTTAAGGGATTATTTCTCAGAGCTTTGGCTTCCTGGGAATCCCAACTGGAGACGTTGGGCGTCATTAAAATTTAAATCTTCTGTCGGCCAGGTGCGGTGGCTCACGCCTGTAATCCTAGCACTCTGGGAGGCCGAGGCGGGAGGATCGCTCGAGGTCAGGAGTTCGAGACCAGCCTGAGCAAGAGCGAGACCCCATCTCTACTAAAACTAGAAAGAAATTATCTGGACAGCTAAAAATATATATAGAAAAAATGAGCCGGGCATGGTGGTGCATGCCTGTAGTCCCAGCTACTCGGGAGGCCGAGGCAGGAGGATCGCTTGAGCCCAGGAGTCTGAGGCTGCTGTGAGCGAGGCTGACACCACGGCACTCACTCTAGCCTGGACAACAGAGTGAGACTCTGTCTCAAAAAAAATAAAATAAAATAAATAAATAAATCTTCTGTCCTTTGAAAGACACTGCTAAGAAAACGGAAAAGCAAGTCACAGACTAGGAAAATATATTCGTGTTACTTCTACCCGCCAAAGCACTCGGATCCATTACGTAGACGAAGAACTCTTGCAACTCAGGAATAAAAAGTCAACCCAATACTATTAATAGCACGGTGACCGTTTGGGTCACACAGTTTCTGAAAAGGTTTATAGCTTTGGGTAATAAGCATGTGAAAATCCAGTGAGGATGAGGAGCATGCAAAAGTGAGTATGGACCATCGTGTTGGAAGTAAACAAACAAAACCAAACCAATGGCCGGGCGCCGTGGCTCACACCTGTCATCCCGGCACTCTGGGAGGCCGAGGCGGGACGATCGCTGGAGGTCAGGAGTTTGAGACCAGCCTGAGCAAGAGCGAGATGCTGGGCTCTACTGAAAATAGAAATGATCTGGACAGCTACAAATATATAGAGAAAAAAATTAGCTGGGCGTGGTGGCGCATGCCTGTCATCCCAGCTACTGGGGAGGCTGAGGCAGGAGGATCGCTTGAGCCCTGGAGCTTGAGGCCAGCCTGGACAACATAGCAAGACCCCATCTCTACAAAAAAGAAAAAAAGAAAACTGAGCCGGGCGTGGTGGCGCATGCCTGTCGTCCCAGCGACTCGGGAGGCTGAGGCAGGAGGATCGCTGGAGCCCAGGAGTCTGAGGTTGCTGTGAGCTAGGCTGACGCCACGGCACTCACTCTAGCCTGGGCAACAGAGTGAGACTCTGTCTCAAAAAAAAAAAAAAAAAAAAAAAATAATTAAACATGTCATGAAAGCATTTAACCAGATAATCAGCTAGACCATCAAATAATTGGTTCAATTAAGGACTGGATCATATTGCAAAGTATAAAATAGGTACCCGCCAGTCCAATCCAATACAGGTAAACGATCGACTAAACACACAGCTTGGGGCAGAAGAGACGCATCTCCTGGATAGAAGAGTTCGGAATAATTTAGGTAGATTTCGTTTTTTTTTCCCCTGCAAGGCAAGGAAGCCCAACTCCTGTCTCCAAAGAGCGTGGGTATGGAAAGGGGGAAAAGAGTCACTCCGTGGTGGAAAAGTCTAGAAAAGGCTACCTTGGCCAGGTGACCCAGACTGACCCCAACAGCGCTAAGTCACCTTGGTGGGTAGGATTGACAGGATCTGAGGGGAGGGGCGCTTTCCCTCTGTAATCCCTTCCTGGCAAAAACATATCATCCCGGTCGGGTCGTGAGAAAACGTCAAATTCCTACGGTACACAAGGACATCCGACAATATACTCGACCAGCCCTCGAAATTGTCAAGGTCACCTAAAACAAGGCAAGTCTGAGAAAGTGTCCCTGCCAAGACTGGAGCCATGAATAACTGCAGTGCGGAATCTTAAGTGGGGTCCCGGGACAGAAAAAGGACATTAGGTTAAAAACTAACGAAATGTCCACCAAGCGTGGACTTTAGTTAATAATCGTGTCTCCACACCGGCTCGTCGGTGACAAGCGTGCCATTGCTGAAGTGACATGCTAATGACGGGATAAACTAGGCTTTGGGTCTATAAGAACTCTCAGTACTTCTCTTCACAACTCTTCTGTGAGGCTAAGAATGGTCCTAAATAAAAATGCTTATTAAAAAAAAAAAAAAAACACCACTAAGCACACCGTTGGTCCCCAAGGGAATGCAAATTAGACACTAGAATGGTTAAAAAGCAAAAGATCGGGCTGGGCGCGTGCGGTGGCTCACGCCTGTCATCCCAGCACTCTGGGAGGCCGAGGCAGGAGGACCGCTCGAGGTCAGGAGTTCGAGACCAGCCTGAGCGAGAGCGAGACCCTGTCTCTATTAAAAAATAGAAAGAAATTAGCTGGACAGCTAAAAATATACAGAAAAAATGAGCCGGGCATGGTGGCGCATGCCTGTAGTCCCGGCTACTTGGGAAGCTGAGGCAGGAGATGGCTTGAGCCCTGGAGTTTGAGGCCAGCCTGGACAACATAGCAAGACCCCATCTCTACAAAAAAGAAAAATGAGCCGGGAGTGGTGGCGCATGCCTGTGGTCCTAGCTACTCGGGAGGCCGAGGCGGGAGGATCGCTTGAGCCCAGGAGTCTGAGGCTGCCGTGAGCGAGGCTGACGCCACGGCACTCTAGCCTGGGCGACAGAGCCAGACTCTGTCTCAAAAAAAAAAAAAGCAAAAGATCAACAATGCCAAGTGTTGGCAAGGGTGTGGACCAACTAGAAGCCTCATGCACTGCCGGGGAGAAGGGAAAATGGTACCCCTGCTTTGCAAAACTGTTTGATGTTTTTTTTTTGTTGTTGTTAAAAAAAAAAAAAAAAGAACCAAAAAAAAAAAAACAAACAACAAAAAAAAAAAAACGCTTGATCCTTGACCCGGAAATTCCACTCGCAGGTATTTACCCAAGTGAAAGAAAAACGCGTGTCTATCCAAAGACTTGTGCACGAATGTTCATGGCGGTTTCATGCATAGTATTTCCAAACCGGAAAAATCCAGACGTCCATCAGCTAGTGAATAAATAAAAACGGTACAGGATAATCATACAACAGGATACTACTTAGTAATAAAAAGGAGCGGATTATTGCTGGATCCGGCTGCATGGACGAAACTCAACGATATGCTAAGCGGAGAAACCGGGTCCCCTCATCACCCCGTTTTCCCAACTTTGTCCCCCCACCCCTTCCTCTCCTCCTTTCAACTCTTCCCTCCCAGGACAGACCCGTCCTCCCCTGGGCCGGAGTTAATCTCATCTCTCCTAGGAACTGGGATCCATCAATCCACCCAGGACATTCATGAAATTCTAGAACACTCGGGCAAAGGCTGGGGGACGAGGGCCGACCCCAAAAGGGGCACCAGAGAACGGTCCCCGGTGGTGACACTGTTCTGGATCCGAACTTTAGAGGTGGCTACCCAAGTGCGTGCGTTTGTCAAAACTCATCAAACTGTGTGCTTCAAACGGAGGCATTTTATCGTGTGTCCGCGATGGCGATAAAGTTGATCCTTTAAAAAAAAAACAAAAAAAAAAAAAACAGAAGACAACACTGAGGGTCTAAGTGGAGTTACACACTGGTTTTGGGAGGATTTTTGAAAACAAGGCCGCGGTTCCCGTTTTGTGTGCTGGCATGTTCTCGTCTCTGCACGGTCCCTCCAGCGTCCTGTGCCCACCCACAGCGTCAGGGACCAGCGCGCGAGTCAAAACTGTCGCGGTGACATGCCAAGCCCACGAGGTCCCCAGGGCCCTGGTGGCCTGTCCTTGCCATCGTCCAGGGCCCGCCGCCGCCTCCTCTCCCCCCAGGCAATCCGGCCCGCAGCTGAGCCCCCTGCCCAGCCAGGGTGGGGGTGTCAGACGTGCACCCCAGGTGACCCCATCTGTCACCTCCCGCCGCCGCCTGACGCCGTCCATCCGGAGCCCCTGGCGAAGACCAGGTTGGGACCCCAGCTCGCTGGGGACCCTCGACGCAGCCCGGGTCCCCCTGCGGCCCGGCCCGGCCCAGCCCAGCATGGGCCTTGTCTTCTGGGGGGGACGGTGGCTCAGTGTGGTCTCCCCACACCTGTCCCCTGGCCCCCCAGCTACCCCCCGGTCCCCACCTGCCCCCAGGCCCCCCAGATCCCTGGTCCCCACTTGTCCCCTGGCCCCCCAGCTACCCTCCGGTTCCCCACCTGCCCCCAGGCCCCCCCGAGACCCTGTCTGACCCAGACCCCACCCCAGCCCGTCCCTGCCGGCCCCCCAGTCCCCACTTGATCCCCAGGTCCCCACCTACCCCCCAGCCCCCCACCTACCCCTGGCCCCCCAACCTGCCCCCGGGACCCCCACCTGCCCCCGGGACCCCCACCTACCCCCAGCCCCCACTTGATCCCCTGGTCCCCACCTACCCCCCAGCCCCCCACCTACCCCCCAGCCCCCCACCTACCCCTGGCCCCCCAACCTGACCCCGGGACCCCCACCTGCCCCCCCCCCCCGTCGCCTGTCCCCACCTGCCCCTCCCAGCCCGGTTCCTCGTCCACCAGGCCCTCCAAGGTCGCCGCCCGCCCCTGAGCGGCTTTCCCGGCACGATTAGACGAACCCGTCCCCCACCCGGCTCTGCCGTCTACACCCGCCTCGCGAGGCCCGGGAGCCCCGCCCCGGCCCGTGCGCCGGTCACGTGTCCAGCCGCCCCGCCCCCTGCCCCGCCCCCTACGCCGGTCACGTGGGCAGCCGCCCAGCCAGCCCTATAAGAGCAGCCGCGCGCGGGGCGGGCCGTGCGCAGTCGGCTTTCCGGGCTCCCGTGCGGGGCGGTCGCGCGGCGTCGCTCGCGCCTTCCCGCCTTCCCGCTTCCCGCCTTCCCGGCCTGCAGCCGCCGGCCGCCACCGCCAGGGTCCCCGCTCCCGGGCCTGTGTTCTAGAAGCATCCAGAAGCCGACGGCTGCGCGCGGGTTTCCCGGGCCAGCTGCGCCGCGGCGACATCCGGTGTGTGTCGCGGGGTGGCGGGTAGGTTTTGCATGGTCCCGGGTGGTCGGGGGACACAGACGGACCCCTCGGTGCAGTGGGGGGAGGGGGTCGCCCCGCCTCCGCCATGTCGCACCCCCCGCCCCCCGCCCCCCGTTTCCGCCTCTTCCCGCCTCCCCCTTCTCGGCCAGAGCCGATCTGTCCCCCACCTTGGCCTGCAGGGATCAGGGTGAGTTGACCGACGAGAGCTCCAGGGCCACCCCACGGGGCGCCATAACGCATCGGGGTCCCCCGCCCCCCACTGCACCCCCAAATCCCGGTGTCCTTCCCCCAAACCCCGCCTCCTTCCCGCGCCCCCAAACCCCGCCCCCCACTGTGTCCCCAAACCCTGATCCCCACTGCGCCCCCAAACCCCGGTGTCCTTCCTGCAGCCCCCAAACCCCACCTCCTTCCCGTGCCCCCAACCCTGACCCCCACTGCGCCCCCAAACCCCGGTCTCCTTTCCACACCCCCAAATCCCAGCCTCCTTCCCGTGCCCCCAACCCTGACCCCCACTGCGCCCCCAAACCCTGGCCTCCTTCCCGCGCCCCCAAACCCTGACCCCCACTGCACCCCCAAACCCTGGCCTCTTTCCCACGCCCCCAAACCCCGCCCCCCACTGCACCCCCAAACCCCACCCCCCACTGCACCCCCAAACCCTGGCCTCTTTCCCACGCCCCCAAACCCCGCCCCCCCACTGCACCCCCAAACCCCACCCCCCACTGCACCCCCAAACCCCACCCCCCACTGCACCCCCAAACCGCGGCCTCCCGGGGCGGCCTCCCCGCCACGTGTCCCCTCCCCCCCCCCCCCCACTAACGCAGTCACCTCCCCCCGCAGGTTCCGCATGGAGGGACAGAGGCCACCCAAGCTGCCGCGCCTGGCGGGCCCCGAAGCAGGTACCTGTCCCCTCCCCGCTCGTGTCCTCTGGGTGTCGCGCTCGGTGGCTCCGACGTACCAGTGTGGCCTTTCAGGGGGACCCGGCAGGCCCGGCCCGCTGCCCCCCGCCGCGCCCGATGCGGGTCGTTGTTTTTTGTTAAATAACTGCGCTCGTGCGAGTGTCGTCCCCACCTTAGACATTATTTGCGGCCTCCCTGCGGGACGGGACTTTGTGGCTTTCCCGCCGGAAGTAGCGCCTGGCAGGCCCCGCCCCCCACGCCCGCAAACCCACCCCCCTCCCACCCATACCCCCAAGCCCACCCCATCCCACCCCCTCCCACCCATACCCCCCACCCCACCCCTACCCCCAAGCCCATCCCATCCCACCCATACCCCCCCACCCCTACCCCCAAGCCCATCCCATCCCACCCATACCACCCACCCCTACCCCCAAACCCACCCCCATCCCACCCATACCCCCCACCCCTACCCCCAAACCCACCCCCTCCCACCCATACCCCCCCACCCCTACCCCCAAGCCCATCCCATCCCACCCATACCACCCCACCCCTACCCCCAAGCCCACCCCATCCCACCCATACCCCCCCACCCCTACCCCCAAGCCCATCCCATCCCACCCATACCACCCACCCCTACCCCCAAACCCACCCCCATCCCACCCATACCACCCCACCCCTACCCCCAAACCCACCCCCATCCCACCCATACCACCCACCCCTACCCCCAAACCCACCCCCATCCCACCCATCCCACCCCACCCCTACCCCCAAGCCCACCCCCATCCCACCCATACCACCCCACCCCTACCCCCAAGCCCACCCCCATCCCACCCATACCCCCCACCCCTACCCCCAAGCCCACCCCCATCCCACCCATACCACCCCACCCCTACCCCCAAGCCCACCCCATCCCACCCATACCACCCCACCCCTACCCCCAAGCCCACCCCCATCCCACCCATACCACCCCACCCCTACCCCCAAGCCCACCCCCATCCCACCCATACCCCCCACCCCTACCCCCAAGCCCACCCCATCCCACCCATACCACCCCACCCCTACCCCCAAACCCACCCCCATCCCACCCATACCCCCCACCCCTACCCCCAAGCCCACCCCATCCCACCCATACCACCCCACCCCTACCCCCAAGCCCACCCCATCCCACCCATACCACCCCACCCCTACCCCCAAGCCCACCCCCATCCCACCCATACCACCCCACCCCTACCCCCAAGCCCACCCCCATCCCACCCATACCACCCCCACCCCTACCCCCAAACCCACCCCCATCCCACCCATACCCCCCACCCCTACCCCCAAACCCACCCCCTCCCACCCATACCCCCCCACCCCTACCCCCAAGCCCATCCCATCCCACCCATACCACCCCACCCCTACCCCCAAGCCCACCCCATCCCACCCATACCCCCCACCCCTACCCCCAAACCCACCCCCTCCCACCCATACCCCCCCACCCCTACCCCCAAGCCCATCCCATCCCACCCATACCACCCCACCCCTACCCCCAAGCCCACCCCCATCCCACCCATACCACCCCACCCCTACCCCCAAGCCCACCCCCATCCCACCCATACCACCCCCACCCCTACCCCCAAACCCACCCCCATCCCACCCATACCCCCCACCCCTACCCCCAAACCCACCCCCTCCCACCCATACCCCCCCACCCCTACCCCCAAGCCCATCCCATCCCACCCATACCACCCCACCCCTACCCCCAAGCCCACCCCATCCCACCCATACCCCCCACCCCTACCCCCAAACCCACCCCCTCCCACCCATACCCCCCCACCCCTACCCCCAAGCCCATCCCATCCCACCCATACCACCCCACCCCTACCCCCAAGCCCACCCCATCCCACCCATACCACCCCACCCCTACCCCCAAACCCACCCCCATCCCACCCATACCACCCCACCCCTACCCCCAAGCCCAGCCTCATCCCACCCATACCACCCCCACCCCTACCCCCAAGCCCAGCCCCCCTCCCACCCATACCCCCCACCCCTACCCCCAAACCCACCCCCCCTCCCACCCATAACACCCCACCCCTACCCCCAAGCCCACCCATACCACCCCCACCCCTACCCCCAAGCCCACCCCCATCCCACCCATACCACCCCCACCCCTACCCCCAAGCCCAGCCTCATCCCACCCATACCCCCCATCCCTACCCCCAAACCCACCCCCCCTCCCACCCATACCACCCCCACCCCTACCCCCAAGCCCACCCATACCACCCCCACCCCTACCCCCAAGCCCAGCCCCATCCCACCCATACCACCCCACCCCTACCCCCAAGCCCAGCCTCATCCCACCCATACCCCCCATCCCTACCCCCAAACCCACCCCCCCTCCCACCCATAACACCCCACCCCTACCCCCAAACCCACCCCATCCCACCCCACCCCACCACTACCCCCAAGCCCACCCCCATGCCACCCATACCACCCCACCACTACCCCCAAACCCACCCCCATCCCCAAGCCCACCCCCATGCCCATCCCCCCTCCCCCAGGCCACCCCTGCTATTCAACAAGGTCCCCGGGGTTAGAATCCTACTGATTTTTTTTCCCCTTTTGCATAACTTGGCTTTTTCTAGGACTTAATACTTCATCTTGGGTGACGATTTGCTTGTTTGTCGCTGGTTGGTTGACCCTCAAATTCTTCCCCAGTTGTTTAAATTCAAACAGATTTAAGAGACGAGTCTCGCTCTGTCACCCAGGCTGGAGTGTAGGGGGCATGGTCATAGCTCACTGCAGCCTCCAGCTCCTCCTGGGCTCGAGCGATTCTCCTGCCTCGGCCTCCCGAGTCGCTGGGACGACAGGCGTGCGCCACCACACCCGGCTCATTTTTCTTTTTTTCTTTATTGTAGAGATGGGGTCTTGCTATGTTGTCCAGGCTGGCCTCAAACTCCAGGGCTCAAGCCATCCTCCTGCCTCAGCCTCCCGAGTAGCTGGGACTACAGGCATGTGCCACCATGCTCGGCTACTTTTTCTATATATATTTTTAGTTGTTCAGATCATTTCTTTGCATATTTTTTTAGTAGAGACGGGGTCTCACTCTTGCTCAGGCTGGTCTCGAACTCCTGACCTCGAGCGATCCTCCCGCCTCGGCCTCCCGAGTGTGGGGATGACAGGCGTGAGCTACAGCACCCGGCTTTTACACTATTTCCTGACGTATGATACGCCAGTACCCTTACGTTTTTCCGGAGGGCATTAAAATCTGACTGCTCTTTCTAGATTGTTCTCCAGAACATTTCCCTTCATGTACCGAGTGTCCTAAATCGTTGAATCTTGGCGGGTTTCATAGATGCAGTAAAACGTGCATTAGAAGGAAATTAGTTAAAACTTTGCCTGGCTGGAAATATCTTCATTTCTCCTGTCACTGATTTCCTTGGTTGGATGCTGAATTTTAGGTGGGAAATCTCTTTCCGTCAAAATTTTTGAGGGTATTTTCTAGCACCTTCTAGATTAGATTTTTGCTTTTGAGATGTTGGAATTTGGAGACATTCTGATTCCTAACCACTTCCGTATGACCTATTCTCTCTCTCTCTTTCTCTCTCTCTCCCTCCCTCTAGAACCTTCTCTTTGTCCCCAGCACTCTGAAAGTGTGTGACAATGTGCCTCTAATTTTCTTACGTTTTTATGCCTCTTTCTTTTGCATCATTTTGGATTTTTTTGCCCTCCTTTCTGGGAGATTTCTTCAGCTCTATCCCCAAATTTCCATGGAGATTTTCATTTCTCATCTCACAATTTTGATTTCAAAGTGTTAATTTTTTTTTTTCCTGAATATTCCCTTTTCAAAAAGTATCCTCTCATTGATTCTTGGATGTCATTTTTTTCTATATCTGCAGAGATATTAGTTCTAGATTTGGGGAGGGGGGAAAAAAAATCTCATCTGGGACATAAAATTGTTTCCACCCGATCGGCTTTGCTGTCTGGGTGTCCTGATGTCTGTCTCTCTCGTTAGAATTTTCCTTCTGGTGTTTGGTGACGCCTGATCGCTACTTATATTGAAAAAAAAAAAAAAAAATGGGGCCCTGCCCAAAGCTGGCGGGAGCTCCGAGCCCCCACGGGTGGGGGGGGCCTCGTTGGCTTTGCGGTCCCCAGGTTTTATGTGGCCGAGCTGTCAAACTAGGGGACCCCAGGTGTCAGTGTCTGGAGCCTTTTTTTCTTAGGCCACGCGGGTTTCCCTGGTGACACCGGAGCTCCTCCGCCTCCCAACTTGTCACCCACCAACAGCGTTCATTTTTCGGTCCCTGCGGCTGACCGTCGGGGCTCAGGAGGGGACAGATACCGTCCAAGATGGACCCAAACTCGATCTCTGAAATGAATGGACTCAGCGATTTACGTGTGGGTGATTCCTGGCTGGCACGGGTGTAAAAAAGGAGCAGAAAGTAGAAGAGGCCATCGGGGCGGACAGAGCTCCCGAGGGCTGGCTGTGTGGCAGGTGCCACCCGGGCCGTCCTCGAACCTAACCTCCTGGCCCCCGTTCCCTGGAGTCTTCCTGATCATCCCCCTGCCTCCGCTCACCTCCACTCTGACCCTCTGCTCTTCTTTTTCCCCTCAGATGAGCGCCCGGAGGAAGCCGGCTGCTCTGCGGTGCACCGTGAGGACCCGGAGCCATCGGATGTCCCCGCAAAGCCATCGGATGTCCCCTCCAAGCCGTGCCAACCTGCGAGACCCATTGCTTACGTGAGGCCCATGAGATGCGAAACCCCGGCTCAGAGACGGGAAGCCGGTGGCGCAGGGGACGGCCACCGTCTGGAAAGAAGCCAGGAGGTGGAGGCCCGGCCGGGCCGCCGCAGGGGACCCGGCCGCCGCAGGGGGGGTGGCCGTCGCAGGGAGGTCCCGGCGGCGCCCGTGGCGGAACCGGATTTGCGCGTGCCACAGGGCCAGCCTGCGGAGCCAGGCCGTCACCGGGTGGAAGCCAACGCCGGGCCGACCCCACCGGTGTCCTTTACCCTGAGAGAGGCAGGTATCCTAAGCAGAAGCGGGGTGCAGCCGGGCCCCAGCGTCCCCCTGGCCTGGCCGGAGGTGCAGCTCCACGAGCTGCCCCAGGGCCACGTGTATGAGGCCGTCCCCTGGCCACCCACCCCGGCCGTGTGTCACTGCGTCAGTTTCAGACCCGTGGCTGGCTCACCTATGAGCTTCCTGCAGGCCTCCCCTGGCCCCTTCGTGCCCGGGGTCCCCATGTTCCTCACCCACATCCCACACTGACCTCCGTTCCCACCGGCCAGGCCCCCCTTTCTCTGTTCTAGACTTTTCCTAAACTCTGCCTCCCCCGGCCCCAAGCTCTGGCCCCATGTCCGCCCACTTCCTCCCCACCCACCTCGTACCTTGAATTGCCAAGCCCTCCTCTCGGGCATCCCGTCTGCCCCTCTAGTTTTTTTTTTTATGCTTTTCTACTACGTTTTACCAAACATAGACACGTGTTTAGTCGCTCTGTGCTTTTTAAAATAAGCCAGTTGTCGTCCCTGGTCCCCCTCTCACCCCCCACCACCGCGACCGACATTTTTTCACTCCTTAGATAGACACGATTCGTTCGGGTTACGTTTTTCACGACCACCAGACATTTGAGAAAAGAAGCCACAAAAAGTTTTCGAAAAGATGCCACGAAAACTTTTTTCGAAAAGACGCCATGAAAACTTTTTTCGAAAAGACGCCACGAAAACTTTTTTCGAAAAGATGCCGCGAAAACTTTTCGAAAAGACGCCGCAAAAACTTTTCGAAAAGACGCCACGAAGACTTTTCGAAAAGACGCCGCGAAGACTTTTCGAAAAGACGCCGCGAAAACTTTTCGAAAAGACGCCGCGAAAACTTTTCGAAAAGACGCCGCGAAGACTTTTCGAAAAGACGCCGCGAAGACTTTTCGAAAAGACGCCGCGAAGACTTTTCGAAAAGACGCCGCGAAGACTTTTCGAAAAGACGCCGCGAAGACTTTTCGAAAAGACGCCGAGAAGACTTTTCGAAAAGACGCCGCGAAGACTTTTCAAAAAGACGCCACGAAAACTTTTCGAAAAGACGCCACGAAAACTTTTCAAAAAAAAAAAAAAAAAGAAAGGGAAAAAGTGACACATCCAAGGAAATGGAAATCATAGCACGGCCAGAAAAAGACTCTCGCAGAGGAGAAATAATGTCCTCGGATCCGGGATGATGGCGTATCCCTGAAATGACAGCGTGTGCCGATGTCAGATGCCACTTAGGGGGACCTGATGGAAAATACGGCTGCTGGAAAGGCAAGATGACGGTGGTGGTTGGAAGCACAAAAAAAAAAAAAAAGGACAGGACTAGACGTGTGGGGGGAAGGAGTCCCCGGGGATACGGCCAGAGAGAGACAGATGGTGACTCAGGTCAGTGACACTGAAGACCCAGAAGCCGGGCTGTCCAACACGGGGCTCTCAGAGCAACAGAAGGTTCGGACAAGAGCAATGTACAAGGAAATAATATCTAAGGACATCCCGCAATTGAAGGAAAGCAAGAATCCTGACCTTCATGAACAAGATACAAGAACAGCACCCATCTGGCATTGCGAGGGACGGTGAAGGCCAAGTTCAAAGAGATGACTTAGGCTGACATCGGGCTTTGCCTGGTGGCATCAGTGACCAAGAGACACGACGACACCGGTCCTCGGAGCTTTGAGGGGATTTAACTCAGAATCTATTGAAGACACGGCCCCCCCGGGGAGAACAAGGCCGCGCGGAAGGGAGGCCAGGAAGGGCTTGCAGAAGAACCAGGATCCCAATCAAACCGGACCCGAAGCCCGAGGTCACCCGGAACTTGGGAGTTCACGAAGTTCCAACGCACACGCGCGTGGGAGCCGTTAACCCCTTCCTGGCCGAGGCAGCCAGGATGGAGCCCGCTGCCTGCAGGGAAGGCTCAGATGCTTTGCAGCCAGGTGACGACGGGAAGACCCTGGGAGGAAGAAGTGGGGTGCGGGACGAACCAGGAAGCCAGGCCACGGGGCAGCTGTGTTCTTGGTTAAGTCCAAAGAATGCATTTCCGCCAGGAAGATGGATATCCTGGAATTAACATTCTAGAAGACTGATACATAGGCGTTTGCGGGGGAACGGGGAGAATTCACAAGGAGCTACGACGCGGGACTCCAGTTCTTGTCTGGTTCCTGGAGGTGACACAGACGTTGAGCATGGGAGAACGAAGAATCCCTAGAGAAGATGCTCGAAGTGGAAGGGCGGGTCCCCGCTGGGAACCACTAACTGCGTTGAACTAGAATATAGAATTTCCAGCAGATCGAGGAAAAAATGGATCGCAGAGACAATCGGATGAGTTGAGCAAAAAGTGGATCAGAGACAATCGGATGAGTCCAACAAGAGGCATGGAGGGTTAATAGAAACAGAGAAAGCACGACATTTAAGATGCTAATTAAGGAGTCGCTAATTTGATAGGGCACCCCTGGCATCCTCTTGGCTTCCGTGGGAATATCTTAAATATTCTGCCCTTAGGGTGGTTTGGTCAAGTTGAGGCAGTTCCCCCTCGTTTCCCAGTTTGCTAAAAGATGTATTATGGATTGGAGTCTGTGTTTTTATCAACTAGGCGTTGGCCAGCTGATGTTGACTCCTCTGTAAGAGAAACCAGGTCCAAGAAAAATGAAGAGAATGTTTTTTCCCCCGTGTTAAGAGTTTTATTCCCATGTGTTGAACTATCTTCTTAACTAAAATGCTTCCTTTTCGAGCTTTCTGCACCACGGTCCTTTTATGACAGGTTCCCGAATGACAATGTAAAATGTGTTGACCAAGACCCGAAAAAGAAAAGAAAAAAAAAAAAAAAAAAAAAAAGATGGAGGAAAAAAAAACGTCTGCCGTCCGTGTTCTCCGTAGAAACAAATGTGCCTTAAAAGCATAATTTGTGGGTTCGGTTTCGCAAACACGGAAGTGACGACGGTCTAGTGCGGTGACCACGCGTGGCAGGGGTGGTGGGCACTGGCAGCTCTGTGGAGCCTCGGCCCCCTGCGAAATGGCCAGAGGTGACTTAGTATTGGAGCAGGACGTGGACCCCCGTGAGAGCCTGCGATTGCACTGTGGGGGTCTCCAATCCGTCCGCTGCCGATGGGCTGTTTCTAGAATGTTCTACCGCCAGCATGCCTCACTACACGTTTATACCTGGAGTCTTGAGCACCAGGTCTTTCTTTGAACTCTGTAAAATAAATTCTCCGAGTGACACTCCTGTGTCGATCACTCTGGGCTCCGCTTTGGGGTGTGGCTTGCCGGTCGCCTCCCAGCCCGAAATGGCTGCCGGAGCGCCGACATCACGTTCTGGTCCCAAGAAGCAGGAAGTACGGGCGGGACAAACCCACAAAACCACTGAGTCACCCCCCTTAGAGCAGCGTCCCCGGGAAGTCTGGCCTTAACGCCCTTTCCTCTGTCTCAGTAGCTCGAACTTTGCTACAGGGTCACACCTGGCCCCAAGAGGGAGGGGAAATAAAATCTTTTAGCTGACCCGTTGCTCTTCCAAATAATATCAGGGTGTGGCTTTTTATTTATTTTTTTGAGACAGAGTCTGGCTCTGTCACCCGGGCTAGAGTGCCGTGGCGTCAGCCTCGCTCACAGCAACCTCAGACTCCTGGGCTCCAGCGATCCTCCTGCCTCAGCCTCCCGAGTAGCTGGGACTACAGGCATGCGCCACCACGCCCGGCTCATTTTTCTTTTTTGTAGAGATGGGGTCTTGCTATGTTGTCCAGGCTGGCCTCCAACTCCAGGGCTCAAGCCATCCTCCTGCCTCAGCCTCCCGAGTCGCTGGGACGACAGGCATCGCCACCACGCCCGGCTCATTTTTCCCATATATTTTTAGCTGTCCAGCTCATTTCTTTCTATTTTTAGCAGAGACGGGGATCTCGCTCTTGCTCGGGCTGGTCTCGAACTCCTGACCTCGAGCGATCCTCCCGCCTCGGCCTCCCAGAGTGCCGGGATGACAGGCGTGAGCCACCACCGCGCCCAGCCAGCATCCTGTTTTAATTTCGAGGATACAGTCTTCCCTTTCTGAGGATATTAATTCATTTTTGTGGGTTTTTTTTTCCCCCCGTCTCCATATCCTCTTTGTCCTCCAAATTTCATTCTTTCAGCCGTAGTTTGGTCTCTGGGATGCGGAAGTTCTATCCCATGCAATCATGGCTCTGCTCTGAAGCAGGGTGTGCACGAAGGAGGTGCTGGGACTCAGTGTGGCTTCAAGCCACGTCTTGTCCCTGGGGACCACCTTCGGCTCTTTGCTTTTGTCGGCTTGGGTCAAATTCCCCTGCAAAGGCTCTGATTTTTCCCGGGCTGCAAGGAATTGAGCCGGGACACCGGGAGCGGAGAGGAAGAAGAGCTGGGGGTCTCAGCAGAACATTAAACACCCGTCTTCCCCCCACCCCCAGCCCCTGTCCCCCTTGTCACCTCCTGTCCCCCTTGCCACCTCCTTTTTCTGTCCAGAGGAGAAAACTGCAACCTGCTCTTCTGCACGGAGGAAGGGCTGGCCCTGTGGCCCTGTCTGCGGGGGAGTGTGACTCCAGGCTGGTTGTCCTTGGGCAAGTTCCACCCCATCTTTGTCCCCCGCCATCTGCACGCCAGCTCCGCCCACCCGCTGGCACCAGGAACTCGACGTCTTCTGGGAGGTTCTGCCGTGGAAAAGCAAGTGGCTTCTGGGCGCTCCTTGCTGCTGGCCCGGGGATTCGGTTCCTCTGCTTACTCCTTGTGACGGCGCCCACGTGGCCATCTGCTTCCCCGCGTCCCCAGATGTCTCAGACGTTTCTTCCTCATCTTAATGGGGCTTGGGGGTGGCAGGCACTCAGCGTGCCCGTCTTTGCCTGGAAATGCAGCCTGGGGCGTCCAGAGAAGCATCGGTGACTTTATTTTTTTATTTATTATTTTTTTTTTGAGACAGAGTCTCGCTCTGTCGCCCAGGCTAGAGTGCCGTGGCGTCAGCCTCGCTCACAGCAACCTCAGACTCCTGGGCTCAAGCGATCCTCCCGCCTCAGCCTCCCGAGTAGCTGGGACTACAGGCATGCGCCGCCATGCCCGGCTAATTTTTCTTTTTTTCTTTTTTGTAGAGATGGGGTCTTGCTATGTTGTCCAGGCTGGCCTCAGACTCTGGGGCTCAAGCCATCCTCCTGCCTCAGCCTCCCGAGTAGCTGGGACTATAGGCATGCGCCACCATGCCCGGCTCATTTTTTCTGTATATATTTTTAGTTGTCCAGATCATTTCTTTCTATTTTTAGTAGAGACGGGGTCTCGCTCTTGCTCAGGCTGGTCTCGAACTCCTGACCTTGAGCGATCCTCCCGCCTCGGCCTCCCAGAGTGCTAGGATGACAGGCGTGAGCCACCGCGCCCGGCCCTAATTAACCTCTTGCCTCCATTTTTGCTGCCGAGAACTGCGACTTTTTATCAGAATGTCTTTCTTTATAAATAGTTCTTTTTTTCCCCCAGTAACGAATATAAATTTTTCATCATCCTCTCCTATTTTGACACGTCCTTGAAATGTAATTAGGATTTGTTTTCGGGAACGTGCCGGTTTGTTCTGCTACCCATTGGGTGCGACCTTTCGATGTGAAGATTAATGTTTTTCTTCAATTTTCATCATCTTTAACATCCATTATGCTGATGAATGATTCGCAAGTTTCACCAAGGAAAGTCTATTTCTGACAGTAAAAATGGGATTAAGGCCGGGCGTGGTGGCTCACGCCTGTCATCCCGGCACTCGGGGAGGCCGAGGCGGGAGGATTGCTCGAGGTCAGGAGTTCGAGACCAGCCTGAGCAACAGCGAGACCCCCGTCTCTACTAAAAATAGAAAGAAATGAGCTGGACAGCTAAAAATATATAGAAAAAATGAGCCGGGCGTGGTGGAGCATGCCTGTCGTCCCAGCTACTCGGGAGGCTGAGGCAGGAGGATCACTTGAGCCCCGGAGTTTGAGGGCAGCCTGGACAACATAGCAAGACCCCATCTCTACAAAAAAGAAAAATGAGCCGGGCGTGGTGGCGCATGCCTGTCGTCCCAGCTACTCGGGAGGCCGAGGCAGGAGGATCGCTTGAGCCCAGGAGTCTGAGGTTGCCGTGAGCGAGGCTGACGCCACGGCACTCTAGCCCGGGCGACAGAGCCAGACTCTGTCTCAAAAAAAAAAAAAAAGAACGTGTATCGTATTCTTTAATCAAACTAGTCAATAGACACAACCATCAACCATAATGCATCCTTACTGATTGATCCTCGGTTTCAAAAAGCGATAAAAATATATTCTGAGAACAGTCACGTAAAGTTGAACTTGGTGTAAAGTGCGGATATCAGGGAATTGATCGTTTTAGCAGGTAACATCGTGGCCCGTGTCAGCATGCGAGAACACACCCTTACTTTTTCGAGATGCTTCTGGAAGTCTCACGATGTCTGTAGTTTATTTTTCCCTGGCTTGGGGGGGGCAGGGGGGGTGTGTGGGGGGGAGGACAGGGAGGGAGGCGGGAAATGAGCAAAACGCTGACTCTCGGGGGGTGAATTCAGACGGTCACACGCGTCTCTTTCTGCTTTGCCTGATGCGGAAGATTTTTTTTCCATAATGAAAATGTTACAAGGAAAATCCTAAAAACTGCTTCCGATTCTCTTCCCGTCCTGCCGGTGCCAGCACCCGGGGAAGTCTCAGCTGGTGTCTAGCCCGGTGTTGACACGTCCCCGACAGGCGTTAATGTCCCTTGTTAGCGGAGGAGGGAGCCAGCCGGCCCCCGGCCAGCGCCTTGGCAGGCAGGGGTGGCGAGCTGGCTGCGGCCGCCCGGCTGTCTCCGGCGTTCCCTGTGCTTGTGTTCGCAGGTACCTTCTGGTGACAGCAAGTGACAGGTGGGACGGGCGTGCCAGCTTCTCGTCGGGATCCACAGATGATGTTGGTTGAGGGTTTTCCAAACGCAACCGAATGGCAGAGGCTCGAAGAAGTAAATAAGAGCGTAGGTGGTGTGACACCGTGCAGAACTCGCAGAGGATGGAGATTTGGGGACACTGGGCTGCCAGGACTGATGTCCAGTCCCTCCCACCGAACCCACTGTCCCCGTGACTTCCCACGGCCCCCTCCACGCCCTGACGTGCCCCCGGCAGTGGCTTCCTCTCCGCACACACTGCCCTTGTGTCCAATTCCTTGGTGACAAAGCCACACCTGCCTGCCCGGGCTAGAGTGCCGTGGCGTCAGCCTCGCTCACAGCAGCCTCAGACTCCCGGGCTCCAGCGATCCTCCTGCCTCAGCCTCCCGAGTAGCTGGGACGACAGGCATGCGCCACCACGCCCGGCTCATTTTTCTTTTTTGTAGAGATGGGGTCTTGCTATGTTGTCCAGGCTGGCCTCAAACTCCAGGTCTCAAGCCATCCTCCTGCCTCAGCCTCCCGAGTAGCTGGGACGACAGGCATGCGCCACCACGCCCGGCTCTTTTTTTCTATTTTTAGTTGTTTGGCTAATTTCTTTCTATGTTTAGCAGAGACGGGGGTCTCGCTCTTGCCCAGGCTGGTCTCGAACTCCTGACCTCGAGCGATCCTCCCGCCTCGGCCTCCCCGAGTGCCGGGATGACAGGCGTGGGCCACCGCGCGCCCGGCCTCATCCTATCCGTTTATCCGTCAACACCTCCACCGGGGTCCCTAGCAGACTTTCAAAATCCGATCGAGCCACCACCATCACGCCCGGTCCATTAGCAATTCTTTAACATCCTTTCATTCTGGGCCGCGTCCAGATCTCGCCGCATGCCCGTGGCTGCCTTCCTGGCGTCGGTTTGCAGGAACCATCACGCAGGCCAGCCTGGCGCACTGCGTTGGGCGGTCGTATTTCTTTGCGATCTTTTATGCCAAAGCAGCTTCTGCCACCCCGAGATTGTTTTCTTAATGGAACCGTGTTTAAAATCCCGCCCTCAAACACGCAGAGCTGTCCCCGGTGCCCAGGGCCACCAGAGAGCACTTAGGCGGCAGCGTATGGCAGATCGGCCTGGGGTGCCCTGGTGGCCCCGCGGTCCCCAGCAGGGCGGGCTAAATATATCCCAAAGCAGCTGGCCTCGGCTGCTGGGACCGCCAGGTCAGGCTGGCTGTGTGCTGGCCCGGCTGTGTCACCGCGGTGCCTTGGCTCCTGCACTTGGCCGTGTCCTCGGCCTCCCTCCCATCTGCAAAGCCCGGCCAGGGCACCTTCACTCGTGGCATGTTGGAAGTGGCCCTGTTTTTCTGGACCTCCCCTGTCCTAGCTGTGGCCGGCGTGTCGCGATCACCAGCTACAGGGCTCTCCACCCCACCCCTCCCACGCCAGCACCCCCAGCTGGAGACCCCCACGGCCGGGGGGCGCAGGGGGTCCCTGTCCCAGCAGATTAGGTGCTTTGCAAGGCGGAGGGGACAGGACAAAGACCCGGGCGGCAGGGGACAGGGGGGTGGGGAGCAACAAGCCTCCTGTCGCCAGTTTCTGCTTCTGCAAGTCGGGACTCGAGGAGAAGCTGGAACAACTAATTGCTCTATTGAAGCAAGAAAACAGGTCCACGAAGACACCACGTGGCGTCGAAAGGGGACCCGGGGAGGACCCTCCTGGCCTGCTGGTGAGGAGGGGTGGGGAGGACGGAGCAGAGGGCAGCACGTGGCTCTGCAAAAATAAAATAAAATAAAAGAAGCCGAGTGATACAGGAGGTCTGAATCCCGCCGTGCTCAGAGCCCGTCTGGTCCTCGGGGAAGACTCACGCGCTGGCCCCGTGCCAGCCTGCGGCCACCTCCCTGTCCTCCACCTTCGCCGCCACCACGCCTGGCTAATTTTTCTTTTTTTCTTTTTTGTAGAGATGGGGTCTTGCTATGTTGTCCAGGCTGGCCTCACACTCCAGGGCTCAAGACATCCTCCTGCCTCAGCCTCCCGAGTAGCTGGGACGACAGGCATGCGCCACCACGCCCGGCTCATTTTTTCTATATATTTTTAGTTGTCCAGCTAATTTCTGTCTATTTTTAGTAGAGACGGGGTCTCGCTCTTGCTCAGGCTGGTCTCGAACCCCTGACCTCGAGCGATCCTCCCGCCTCGGCCTCCCAGAGTGCCGGGATGACAGGCGTGAGCCCCCCGCGCCCGGCCTGGACTGTCTTTAAAATCTAGTCTTTTGCTCTTACGGCGCAGCCCCGTGTGGACGAGCCGTATTTCAAGAACGTTTGATGATGGAACAGAACAAGGTAGAAAAATCTCGTGCAGTTTGTATTCTCACGAGGGGAGACGGGGCTGTCTATAGAAATAAATAGAGACGTCGATATTGCTGTAGATTCAGACCCGTCTATACAGATCCAGGTGTGGATGGAGGTGCGGGTGTAGACAGAGACACAGGTGTAGGTGTGGATGGTTCACGCCAAGAAGCAAACCAGCCCCGGGCTTGGCGCCGGGCAGAAACCGATGGATCTTCCGCACCAGGGAGGATGCGATTTTCGTCCGTGTTCTTTCAACTACAGCAGTGTCTTTGAATACCGCATACACACGCGGTGGGTGAGAATTGAAACCGCTACTGTAACCATTTCCTATTGCAGCTGAGTGCGTTCCGCACTTCTCCCCATTCTGCAGACGAGAACACTGAGGCTCCCAGCCCGGGGTCACAGAGCAGCGTCGGCAGACCGGGCTCCTGGCAGGGGCAGGCTCTCCATCTGCCACCCCCATACGCCAGGTGACACCAGGAGGGATCCCCCAGCCCCCACCCCATCCTGCCCCCTCCCCCTGCCAGCCGCAGCCGCAGCCGCAGCCGCCCAGCCCCCTCCCCCCTTCCCCCTCCATTCTTCCCCTTTAGGACAATCTGCTCCCGGAGAGACCCCGGGGGACTTGCCCAGGGCTGCTTAGCAGGGGCTGAAGTCCCTCGAGCACGGCCGGCCTGTCGGCACCCTGGACAGAGCCCGGCTCGTCCTCTCTGCCCGGACACCGCCGTGCCCAGGGTGGAACTGATGTAATAAACAGTCACAGCCACTCGGAGCCCGCTGCCCTGGCCTCCCCTGCTGCAGCCACTGCTGCCTCCTGGGTGTCGCCGGGAATGCACCTGCCCGTTCCTGCCGCAGGGCCTTTGCACGGCCCTGCCCGCTCCTCCTGCCCTCCTCCGCAGAGAAGCCCTCCCGGATGGCCAGCCCAGCACGCGCAGTGGCGTTTGGGGAACCCCTTCCGTGCAGCCCAGAAGCAGAGAAGCAGGGTCTCCTGGCGTGCACAGCAAGGCACACTCCTGAGCCCATGTCCTGAGGACGAGGCACCGGGCAGGTGGGGCTGGAGCCTCCCCTGGGTCCTCTTCCGGGCCGCGACCCCAGCAAAGAGGAGAAGCCTCTCCTGGTCTTCAGACGGCCAGGTCAAGGGCCGGGAGGCCCAGAACCTTCCTCAGCGTGTGTTCAAGGCAGCCACCCCCGGGCTCTGGGACCGGGGGCCACACCTGCTACTGTTTTCCCCCCTGGCAACACCTGTCCGTCACCCTCCCCGCCCGGAGACAGGAGCCCTGAAGTCATGCCCATGCTGGTCCTGCCCCCAAACCAGCGTCGTTCCTGGAACATGCCGGAAGACTCGCTGTCAGCCTGCGGCACCTCCACTGCACTCAGCCAACCCCCACGGCCCCTGCCAAGGTGAGCCCGCCGCCCATCCCAGCCTGGTGGCAGCATCCGTCCCAGGGCCTCCCGGTCAGGAATGACTGACGGCCGGTGTCAGCCACCAGTCGTGAGAGGGAGTGAGCCTCCCGAGGACCCCAGTCCCAGCCCCCGTCTGACGGACGACAGCCACGGAGAGACCCGGAGCGAGAACCACCCGGCTGAGCCCTTTCAGCCATGCCGGGAACCGCGAAGATCACAGACCCGGAGCGAGAACCGCCCGGCTGAGCCCTTCCACCCACGCCGGGAACCGCGAAGATCACAGACCCGGAATGAGAACCGCCCGGCTGAGCCCTTCCACCCACGCCGGGAACCGCGAAGATCACAGACCCGGAGCGAGAACCGCCCGGCTGAGCCCTTCCACCCACACCGGGAACCTCGAAGATGATGATAAAAATCGTTCTGTCATTTTAAGCTACTAGGGACCGAATGCTTGTGTCCTCCCCAAATTCATCTGTTGAAGCCCCAATTCCCAGTGGCTTTGGAAGTGGGGTCTTTGGCAGGTACTTGTGTTTAGACGAGGTCGTGAGAGCGGGGCCCCCCACAATGGGATTAGCGGCCACATAAGAGGAGGAGAAACCGGAGCTGCCCGGCTGTCTGCAAGCCGGGAAGTCCTCACCTGTCCCTCACCTGTCCCTCTTCTGGAACGGAACCTGCTGACCTCTCAACCTTGCACTTCCAACCTCTGCAACCCTGAGAAAATAAATTCCTGTTGTTTGTGGTACAATCACACGGTGCCTAATGACATTTCCGTCAATGCTGGGACGCATCTATCACATGGCCACAAATGTCAGATTGTAATGAGTGACAGGGTGTGCAGAGGTCTCTGGATAGTAGAGACTGGGGCTGATGGGGTGGGGACAGCATCCTCCCCGGAACTTTCCGGCAAGACGTCCAGGGCATAGGTGGTCCCAGCAGGGGCCGGGGGAGCAGAGGATGTTTCCAGACCTGCAAGTAATTTACTATGTTTATTAAGTGCTTATTGTAGATTAAATAACCAACAACAGCTTATTAAAAAAAAAAAAATCCCGTGAGTTGCTAATCACCCCGAGTCTTCCGTTTTCTCATCGGCAGCTGCTGCGCTGTGTCCTGCCGGGAGCCGGTGTCCGCGATGAATCGTCACCGGGCCCGTGCGTGGTAAGTGACTTCAAGAATCGCCTTCTCCGTTTTCTCTGACAGCTTTACGCCCCATAAATACTCAGGGGCTTATTAAAACCATATTTATTGAAGATGAACGGCTCTCCCCGCGGGTACAGATCTCAGCTGTTTAAGGCTCACGAGCCCGATTGCGATAATCAATGACGGTATTTAAACCCCGGTGGCTTTGCTTAAACTCGAGGCCCCGGTTTCCTGAGCCGGGGGAGCCGGGGGGTGGGAGGTGGCTTCCACCTGCCGGGGCTCCCGGGCTAAGGAGGCCGCGGCCACGGATCATCTGGAGGCCGGGCGGTCTGCTGAGACCCTCTTCCCCTGCCTGCTCCATAAGCCGTGTCATTTCCGAGCCTCAGTTTCTCCATCTGCAGTATAGACCTTTCGGCTTTAAAAGCCTGAGTTTATCACGTCTAAAGAGGCAGCTGCCGGGAGGAAAGGCCACCTGGCAGAACCGTTGCAGAATTACGTGGCCTGTGGGGAGAAAGTCCCCCAGCAAGGGCAGTGGGAGGCCTGTCCCTCCTCTCCCACCTCATCCCCCTCTCCTGCCCCCTGGGAAACAGCCTGTACACACCCCCTCCTCCCTGGAATAATCCCACTCCAACCCCCCGCAAGTACATGCAGACTCATCCTTCAGCAAATGCCTCCTCCTCCAGGAAGCCTTCCTTGACTGCTCCCGATGCTTTCTCATCGCAGTTGAAAAGTCATGTCTTTCTGTCCCTCTGTTCCCAGACGGGGGAACGACATGAGCACACAGCAAGCACGTGTCCGCTGGGCCCACCTGGGCCCCGGGCAGGCTCTGCGCTTGACACACCCTTGCAGGCAAAGGAGGAGCTTCCGGGCAGAACCGTCCCGGCGCCTGTCCTGCCCCAGGCCTGAGAGTCTTTTCAGACTCATGTTCTGTTTCTGAGCCGGTCTCTGTCTTTGAACGACAGTGGCTTTGGGGGGCTGCGTTAGAATCTGGCAGGGCGGGCCCGGCTTTTGCAA
>NC_091004.1:922072-969140 GCF_041146395.1 Eulemur rufifrons | reverse complement strand
TCCCCTCCTCCTCCTCCTCCTCCCAGTCCTGCCACCCATCCCTAATTAGCTGGGACCCGGGGCTCCTGCAGTGACAGCCAATTCTGCCGCAGCCTCAGGGCGCGCCCGGGGCTAAGAAGCAACTGTCACTCCGAGGGGCCCTCTCAGCTCGGCTGACGTCCCCAAGCCCTGGCAGAGCCCGGCAGCCGCTGGGCACAGGCCGGCCGTGTCGCACGGGTGGCGGGGGTGGGGCTGGGGACCCGAGCAGGCTCAGAGCGGGGACAGGCGGGCTGCCCCCTGCAGGGTCCCCGTGCCCGTCCTCAGAGTGGCTGGCACGGGCGTGGCAGGCTCTGGGCACGCAGGGTGAGCAGGAAGTCACCCCGGCCCGGCCCCCGAGGGAGGGGGACACGGGCCCGCCCAAGGCTACCGCCGGTGGCAGCTCATTTGAGGACGCCCCAGCGCCCGGGGGGGGTTGCAGCGCCAGCTCGGGGCGTCTGGGCATTCGGGGGCAGCGTCCCCCGGGGTCCTGAGACATAATCGGGGTCACGGGGGGGTGGAGGGGACTCCAGGAAGGGGTCAGCGCGTGCCGAGGCCAGACTTGATCTTGGTGACACAGTGAGAACGCGCGCCCGGCCGTCCCCGGAGCCCCGGGCACAGAGGGGACAAGGTGCTGGGCCCGAAGCTCCGGTCCTGAAAGTTCTAGAGCTCAGCCCGGCTCTGCAAGCTCGGAGGGAGACTCTGGGGACAGCCGGGGCGGGGAGCAGGGGGGTGGGGGGGTCCCCAGCAGGCTGAGGGACACGCGTGAGGGACAGGGCTGGACAGACACGCCGGGCACAGGCGTGCGGACAGTGCGTGGCAGAGACATCGCAACCGTGTGTTTCCTGGGTTCCCTCCCGGCCGCCCCGGGCTGGGCAGAATGGGGTCCCCTCGCCTTGTCACCAGAAGCAGGGGTTTCTCCCGGGCCCCGGCTAGGGGACCTGCCTGTTCACGGGGACAACCGTGAGGCCACCCTCAGGCCACCCACCCGGGAGAGGAAAAGGCCGCCGGCCTGGCCCTGCTCCCTGGGAAGGAACCAGACAAAGTGGGTTTCGTTACGGTGATGCTCGGGGACGCCAAAGTCGCTGTCCTTTCCAACGAAAAGAAGCAGGACAAGGGACAGGATCCTGCTCTCGGGGACCCCGAACCCGGGGCCATCACGCTCTGTTCCTCCTCTTGTGTGAACGTTGAGTAAACTGGCCAAGCCCGGGCTGGGACCCCCGGGGCCCTCTGGGGTCCTGTGGGGACAGCTGCCGCCACGCCGGCCCTCCAGGAGGGGTGGCCGTGATCCCTCGGGGTCTGGGAAACGCTCAGTGACAGTGACAGCCACTCCAGATTGCGCGGCGGGAGCCAGTCCCCGGAGGAGCTCCTCGAGAAAGCGACTCCAGTCTCGAGAAAGTGACAAGGACTGAAAATTGGGTCAGCCGCTCGAGGAGAGGGAGGAGGAGGGGGAGGAGGGGGAGGAGGGGGAGGGGAGGGGGAGGAGGGGGAGGGGAGGGGGAGGGGGAGGAGGGGGAGGGGGAGAAGGAGGAGGAGGGGGGAGGGGGGAGGGGGAGGGGGAGGGGGAGGGGGAGGAGGAGGGGAGGAGGAGGAGGGGAGGAGGAGGAGGAGGGGGGAGGGAGGAGGAGGAGGGGGAGGGGGAGGGGGGAGGGGGAGAAGGAGGAGGAGGGGGGAGGGGGGAGGGGGAGGGGGAGGAGGAGGGGAGGAGGAGGAGGGGGGGAGGAGGAGGAGGGGAGGAGGAGGAGGGGGAGGGGGGAGGGGGAGGAGGAGAACGGGGAGGAGGAGGAGAACGGGGAGGAGGGGGAGGGGGAGGAGGAGGAGGAGGAGGGGAGGAGGAGGAGGAGGAGGGGAGGAGGAGGAAGGGGGAGGAGGAGGAGGGGGAGGGAGAGGAGAGGAGCCCGCTAGCGGGGACAGGGACCATGGCCGGTCATGGGAAAACTTTCTCCAATGACGCAGAGGGGAGCGAGAGCGCGTGTCAGCCCAGCTGCCGTGATAACAGGTGACCGAGACAGGCAGGCACTTAATGGCTTTTTCCTGAGATCAGTTAACCCAGCGCACGGCCCCCGGTGACAGCGTGGAGCTCGCGGGGGCCACCGCGCTCAAGGGCCGCTCCCTGTGCTGGCCGGTTTCCAATCCTGCGCCTGGTGACACGGATTTGCCCACGGTGACCACAGCGCGCACACACGCTGCACGGCACCAGGGCGTGGGAGCGGCCACAGGTGACGCTCGTAGGGGTGAAGGTGGCCCTGCCCTCCCCCCTGTCCCCGCAGCCCCGTCCCCGCCTGCAGGGCGACAAGTGACAAAAGGCAGGTGCGAGTGAGCAAAATCACACAGGGAACCAACCGAGATTCAAGACAGAATCAAGTGCGGCTATAAAATATTAACATTGTTACGGTGCAAGACACAAGATTGAGAAGCAAGCGGTGCAAAGAGGCCGGGCGTGGTGGTGCATGCCTGTCGTCCCAGCTACTCGGGAGGCTGAGGCAGGAGGATGGCTTGAGCCCTGGAGTTTGAGGCCAGCCTGGACAACATAGCAAGACCCCCATCTCTACAAAAAAAGAAAAAAAGAAAAATTAGCCGGGCGTGGTGGCGCATGCCTGTAGTCCCCAGCTACTCGGGAGGCCGAGGCAGGAGGATCGCTTGAGCCCAGGAGTCTGAGGCTGCTGTGAGCGAGGCTGACGCCACGGCACTCTAGCCCGGGCCACAGAGCCAGACTCTGTCCCCCCTGCGAAAAAAGAATCTCTGTCCTTTGTCCTCCCCGAGTGGCCTTCTTAGCAAACAACAGCAGCAGCCCCCAGCCTTTCTGGCTCTGGGGACAGGTTTCATGGAAGACAGTTTTTCCACGGACCGGGGAGGAGGAGGGGGACGATTGAGGTGCAGGACATTAATTGTGCCTCAACCCTCCCTGCTGATGACAATCTGCATTTGCAGCCGCGGCCCAGGGCTGGCATGCGGTCCCAGCTCGTCCCATGAGCTTGTTTTGTGCACGTATGTTCGTGCGTGTGTGTGTGTGCGTGTGTGTGTGTGTGTGCTCAGCACGCCCGGTCCCCGGGGGAAGGAGGAAGCTGTTTCCAGCACATTCTGGGAGGCAGGCGGACCCATCTGGGCCCTGCTCGCAAAGATGCGAAGCTGGGGAGGCCCGGCTGGGGGGGTCGGGTGACAAATGGCTGACCCTGGAGCGCGGGAACGCCAGCAGTGGCAACGAGGTCCCACTGGCTGGGGGATTCGTGGAGAGCTGCTTGGGGCGGGTTTGGAGGCGGCAGGGGTGAGGCGTGGGGGGTCTCTCTCCCGTCCTCCCGCTCCCCGAGCCACCCAGGAAGCAGGGGCACAGTCTTGAGCTTTGCAGGAGGCGCCCTGGGGCTCGCGGGCCCCGCACGGGCTCCCCCCTGCGTGGGCAGCCCGGGGCTTAAAGGCTTTGTCGCGATTACCGCCGCCGATCGAGTTCAAGTGCATTTTTAAGAGCATTCATTTGGAGCCCTGGGTTTGCAATAACATCAGCAAGTCCGGTCGATTAAACTCATTAAGGTGGGGGGACCTCGGCCGGGCCGGGCCGGCGTTCACGCTGCCCTCGGATTCGGAGAATTAATTAGGGCCTCTCATCCTTTGTCGGGATTAGCTGAGCCGGCCCCGGGGGGCCCTGGCGTTTCTGCTAAAAGACAACCCGGGAATCCCTTTAGCGGGGGGCCTGGGAGAGGCAGATCGGAGCGGACCGGACTAGGCAGGTCTGATTGTGCCGGGAGCCCCGGGCGGGCTCCAGGGCTCCGGCTGTCCCGAGTGTGACTTAAGGTCACACGACCCCGATCACCATCCCTGACCTATGCGGGGACCCCCTCCATGCCGACTGCTGGGGTCTTCAGCCTCCTTGTGAACAAGGCCGTGTGAGCAAGCTGGTCGCCAAGAGCATCTTAATCTCTTGGGGGACATGGATCGGTCTCTGAGTGGACATGGGACCCCAACAGAGCCAGTTGAGGCCGCGGGTGGGTGTGACATACAGCCCATGGTAAAAAAAAAAAAGAAAAAAAAAACAGTCAGCCTGGCACGCCGGAGACACCAGATCCTGCCTGAGGACGGTGGGGCAGAGAGAGGACTTTCTAATGATGCTGGGTGAGCTGCTGGATCGAGCCATGCCTGAAGCCCACCCCTGCACTTCTCAGTTACATGAGCCAGTCCATTCCTCGGTTTCTGCATGAGCCAGTTGGGGCTGGGTCTCTGCCACTTAAAACAGAGGGACAAAGGGACCCAGGTGTCTCCTGGCCTCCAGAGCTGCAAAGAAATGTAGGGGGGGGGGTCTTTTTTCTGTTCTCTCCCATTTTTTTTTTAAATTTAATTTAATTTAATTTTTTGGAGACAGAGTCTCACTCTGTCGCCTGGGCTAGAGGGCCGTGGCGTCAGCCTCGCTCACAGCAACCTCAGACTCTTGGCCTCAAACGATCCTCCTGCCTCAGCCTCCCGAGTAGCTGGGACTACAGGCATGCGCCACCACGCCCCAGTCATTTTTTTCTATTTTTAGTTGTTTGGCTAATTTCTTTCTATGTTTAGTAGAGACGGGGGTCTCGCTCTTGCCCAGGCTGGTCTCGAACCCCCAACCTCGAGCGATCCTCCCGCCTCGGCCTCCCAGAGTGCCGGGATGACAGGCGGGAGCCACCGCGCCCGGCCTGCTCTCCTGTTTTATACATGAGGACACTGAGGCCCGGAGAGGGGAAGGGACTTGCCTACGGTCGGTGCAAATGTCAGTGGCGTTTTCTCGTCATCTGATGTTGGCCTTCCTGGGAGGGGACCCTCTCCACAGCCCCCTGGGTGGGTCTCAGACGGCGACGTAAATGTCTCGCTGTGTCCTGTTTGTGGGCTCTGACCGAGGGGTGGCTGGTTCCTGCTGCCCCAGGCTCTGGGCTCTGCTGAGATTGTCACCCAGGTTGTCGCCTGCATGTGGCCTCCCCGTGTGGCGTGGGCGTCCTCGCGGCGTGGCGGCCGGCTGCTGGCCTTTGCAGAGAAGTTGCAGAACCGTGCGTGGCCTTTGTGGCCTGGACTCGGGAGTCACACAGAGTCACTTCGGCTGTGCTGTGTCGCTCTGGTCCCCAAGTGCTGGTCTGCAGCCTGTTAGGGACGGGGCCGCAGAGCTCCTCGCTCCCCGCCACCACCGTGGGACAATCGTCTTCCCTGAACCTTAGGAAGAAGGGGGGGACGGGGGAAGCGGGGTGCAGAGCCGGTGGCCAGGGGCGGGGCGGTTCTGCAGAAATGCCACCCAGACAAACCTCTTTTCTTCATAAACCACCTACTCCCGGGCGGCTCCTCAAAGCCACGCAAACAGGCTGGCTGGGGCCGACGGTCTCTCTCGATGGGGTTTGAATGCAACGTGTGTACAGGTTGCATGGGTGCAACATACGTGTTACTGCAATCTACGTGTTACATGCAATGTACATGTTACTGCAATATACGTGTTACATGCAACGTACGTGTTTCTGCAATATACGTGTTACATGCAACGTACGTGTTTCTGCAATATACATGTTACATGCAATATACGTGTTACTGCAATATACATGTTACATGCAATGTACGTGTTACTGCAATATACGTGTTACATGCAATATATGTGTTTCTGCAATATACGTGTTACGTGCAATATACGTGTTACTGCAATATACATGTTACATGCAATGTACGTGTTACTGCAACATACATGTTACATGCAATGTACGTGTTACTGCGATATACATGTTACATGCAATGTACGTGTTACTGCAATATACAGGTTACATGCAATGTACGTGTTACTGCAATATACATGTTACATGCAATGTACGTGTTACTGCAATATACGTGTTACATGCAATGTACGTGTTACTGCAATCTACGTGTTACATGCAATGTAGGTGTTACTGCAATATACACGTTACTGCAATATACACATTACATGCAATACACGTGTTACTGCAATATACACGTTACATACAATATATGTGTTACATGCAATGTACGTGTTACTGCAATATACGTGTTACTGCAATATACGTGTTACTGCAATATACACATTACATGCAATATACGTGTTACATGCAATGTACGTGTTACTGCAATATACACGTTACATGCAATATGCATGTTACTGCAATATACACATTACATGCAATACACGTGTTACTGCAATATACACGTTACATACAATATATGTGTTACATGCAATATACGTGTTACATGCAATATACGTGTTACATGCAATATACGTGTTACTGCAATATACACATTACATGCAATGTACGTGTTACTGCAATATACGTGTTACTGCAATATACATGTTACATGCAATATACGTGTTTCTGCAATATACATGTTACGTGCAATATACACGTTACTGCAATATACACGTTACATGCAATATACGTGTTACTGCAATATACACGTTACATGCAATATATGTGTTACTGCAATATACACGTTACATGCAATGTACGTGTTACTGCAATATACGTGTTACATGCAATATACGTGTTACTGCAATACACATGTTACATGCAATATACATGTTACTGCAATATACACGTTACATGCAATGTATGTGTTACTGCAATATACGTGTTACATGCAATATACATGTTACATGCAATATACGTGTTACTGTTACAGACGTCGTCATGCATGCCATGAATGCGTGTTGCATGCATGCATGTCGCGTGTGTGTGTGTGTGTGTGTGTGTGTGTACACACACGTGGAGAGCGAGCCATCGCTGGACACCCTGACGCCAGCACCCCGCGGGCCCCTCCGTCCTTTGTTCTCCCCAGGGAAGCCCCCGCCCCCTCCCCGCCCCCAGGCCCTCTGCCTCCCGCTGATCAATAGCGTCTTGAGCCTGCAGATTCTCACCGGCTGGTTTCCTTAGCAACCAGCCCGCAGGCGGCTGCCCGCGGCCCGTCTGTGTCCTGATCTGAGACTCACTCGGTGCTCAGCCCCGCGGGGGGTGGGGGTGGGGCCTGCCCGGGGCTGACCCTCTGCTGTGTCCCCAAGACACGTGCATCGTCCCCAACACGCGTCCCCGCCGGTGTGATCTGGGCAGGGGGCCCAGCCGCCGCAACCCTGGGGGGGGGATGTTCCTGTCACCTGCCTTGCAGAGAGGACGACACAGGCCTGGGTGCGCGGCCCCTGGGCTGCAGGGGACTCGAGCAGAGAGCGTGGGACGCCGGCCCAGGGGGAGGGGGGGTGGGGGAGGCAGGCGCGGCCCAGGGTTTGGGCGCTGGGAGTCCCCCCCCCCCCCCGAGTGGCACTTCCATGGCTGGGGGACCATCCGGGCGCCCAGAGCCTTGGGGACGAGGGGCGAGGGGCAGGCAAAGCTTGGCCACCTGAAGGGGAAGCAGGGAGACGCCCCAGATCCCCTCGGTGCAAACATGAGCTACCCCAGCTGCAGACGACGGCCACCGCCTGGGTCCCGTCCTGCCCGGGCCACGTCCTGTGACTTAGCCAAACTGGGAACAGCTCAGACCCAAGGGGTCACCTGAATGTCCTTGTACCCCAAGTGCAGCTCAGGTCCCCTCTGCCACCCCTGCGCCTCCCCCCGCCACCCCCAGCCACAGGCCGGGGCCAGGCCCTCCTGGTGGCACCCGCTCTGTCTGTCCCAAGCACCCCATGACACTCCTGGGGACCGTGAGATGGGTTTTCCTCACCCCTGCGTCTCCTCAATGCCCAGCCTGCACACTCCCGCCACGGCAGCCTCGTCTCTGCTGCTCCGGGTCACTCGGGTGACAGAGGACACACACGCGAGGTGGGCAGTGTGGCCCTGGTGGCAGCCTGAGGCTGGGCTCCTCCCGGGAGCTGGGGATCCGCTGGGCTGAGCAAGAGCGAGACCCTGTCTCTACTAAAAATAGAAATGATCTGGACAGCTAAAAATATATAGAAAATATTAGCCAGGCGTGGCGGCGCATGCCTGTAGTCCCAGCTACTCAGGAGGCTGAGGCAGGAGGATCGCTTGAGACCTGGAGTTTGAGGCCAGCCTGTACAACATAGCAAGACCCCATCTCTACAAAAAAGAAAAATGAGCCGGGCGTGGTGGCGCATGCCTGTAGTCCCAGCTACTCGGGAGGCTGAGGCAGGAGGATGGCTTGAGCTCAGGAGTTTGAGGCTAGCCTGTACAACATAGCAAGACCCCATCTCTACAAAAAAGAAAAATGAGCCGGGCATAGTGGCGCCTGCCTGTCGTCCCAGCTACTTGGGAGGCTGAGGCAGGAGGATCGCTTGAGCCCAGGAGTCTGAGGTTGCTGTGAGCGAGGCTGATGCCACGACACTCTAGCCCGGGCGACAGAGCCAGACTCTGTCTCCAAAAAAAAAAAAAAAAAAAAATGTTGATGGGGAATACGCCAAACCTTAAACAGGGTGTTTGTTTCTGGTTGGTGTTATTATGGATGAGCAGAATTTTTATTTTTCTGGCACTTTCCAAATGTGCTGTGTTGAGTATGAATTAAGTTGCATAATCTCCCCCTACGAAATTCTGTGTTTTACAAAAGGAGGGGAAGCCGGGCAAATTCCATCGCTCCCGGCATCCCGGCTGGTCACCCCCTTCCCTTGTCACCGGCCCGGGCCTGCCACGGCCTTCTTGGTGTGGGCCCGTGGCGCTGTGTCCCGGCCACTCCGCTCCACGCTGGACCTGACCCCCGAGCCACCCTCCAGCCCCGCGGCAGCCACCGCTGCACCCTGGGCGCCTGGCTTCCCTGAGCCGCGTGCAGAGTGGGGACGGTGACAAAACTCCCGTCGTGAGGTCTCCATGATGGTTAAGCACAGGACATGGACCACCCCACCGGACCTGAGAAACAGACGTTAAGAGTTGAACACGTCACATTGAATCTGGCGTGGCCAGAGGTGGAAGGGACACCCCATTTCAGCCATGTCTGGGGGCTCCCTCCTTGGGGTCACGTGAGTCCCAGGGAAGAGGGGACGAGGGTCTCAGTGGTAGGCCACGGGTCCACGGCGGGTTCTCCGTGGCTTCTGGCCTGGGCCCTTCCAAATACAGCGTCTCTGATGGGTGCTTGGAAGGTAGTAATTCCCCAAGGCAAAAAAAAACCCTCCCCAAGGCAAAAAAAAACCCTCCCCAAGGCAAAAAAAAACCCTTCCCAAGGCAAAAAAAAACTCTCCCCAAGGCAAAAAAAAACCCTCCCCAAGACAAAAAAAAACCCTCCCCAAGGCAAAAAAAAACTCTCCCCAAGGCAAAAAAAAACCCTCCCCAAGGCAAAAAAAAAAAAAAACTTCCCTAAGGCAAAAAAAAACCCTCCCCAAGGCAAAAAAAAAAACCAAACCCTCCTCAAGAACGTCTTGTGAAATATAGTTGCCGTCTGCAGGGTCAGTCATGGCCATGGGGGGGGGGGGCGGAAATCGTGGCAAGCCACGTGACTTGGGTGTCCTCACGGAATGGCAGCCTGGAATGGTGGCCTCCTCCCCTGGAGCTCGGCCTCCTTGCGGGGCGAGGCAGAGAGACCCCCATCTGCGTCTGCGTAGACCTGGGCTCAGCCCTGCTTGCGGCGGGGGCGTGGGGTCGGGGAGTGGGGGGAGGAATCGGACTCCACCTCTGACGGCTGAGATTTTGCACCCCCAAAAGAGTCACCCACACAGCACCAGCGTTTCCTGATTTAAGATCGCAGCATATTCTCTTCGAGTCTTTTTTTAAGAAGACCATATTGCCATCCTCTCTTGCTTTTCAACTTAACATTCCACTGTCAGCATTTTCCCAGGTCACTGAAACGCTTTCCTGAATTCCGTTTTTTTTTTTTTTTTTTTTTTTTTGGTTTGGTTTTTTTTGTTGTTGTTTGTTTTTTTTTTTTTTTTTTTGGTGTTTTTTTTTTTGGTTTTGTTTTGTGTTTGTTTGTTTGTTTGTTTGTTTTTTTGAGACAGAGTCTTGCTCTGTCGCCCGGGCTAGAGTGCCATGGCGTCAGCCTCACTCACAGCAGCCTCAGACTCCTGGGCTCCAGCGATCCTCCTGCCTCAGCCTCCCGAGTAGCTGGGACGACAGGCATGCACCACCACGCCCGGCTCATTTTTCTTGTTTTCTTTTTTGTAGAGATGGGGTCTTGCTATGTTGTCCAGGCTGGCCTCAAACTCCAGGTCTCAAGCCATCCTCCTGCCTCAGCCTCCCCGAGTGCCGGGATGACAGGCGTGCGCCACCACCGCGCCCGGCTGATCTATTTTTTTTTAAACAACCAATTTCTGGGACCCCCCCTGGGCCAGTCTCATCCTGTAGCGATAAGGGACGGGGGGTCCTAACCAGGGGGGACAGGAACGCCGGAGGCTGCAGCTGTGTCCGTTAGATTTTCCGATCTCCAGGGAGTCCCCAGACCCCGTGGCTGTTGTTTTGCAGACCTGAGTTGTCTGTTAACCGCGTTCCGTCCTGTGCACCCTATCGGGGTCCCGCCTGCAGCAAACCCAACGCCCTGCGGGGCTGGGTCCTCCCTGTCCCCTGGGTCCCGTCCTGAATGCCCAGTCCCCTGTCCTCCTGGTCCCCCCCCCACCTCTCTGGCTGCCTGAGCCTGGAGCCTCCCGGAACACGCCAGGGCGCCGTGCAGGACACGTGTGGGGGTGGCGGGAAGCGCCTTGAGCAGGTGTGTGGGGTTGGCGTCCCCTGGCAGGGGTGGCTTCTCTCAGGGCCGGGCACATCCAGAGCGGGTGGCAGATTGGTGACTCAGTGAGACCCAGCTGGCAGCCGAGGGCGGCGGGGGGCCGGGGTGGGGGGAGGCAGGCGGAGTCTGCAGAGGGGGCCGCGGAGACCCTGCAGGGGAGCCCAGGGCCAGCTGGGAAGGCCACTTGGGAAGGTGCCACACCGGGCCCAGGGGACGGGGCGCAGAGAGATGCCCAGAAGCCTGGAGAGCTCCCCAGTGGGCACGGGGAAGAGGACAATCAGGGCGGAGAGCGTGAAGCTTCCCAGAGACGCTGAGCCCTGCAAAGAGCGCAGAAAGGCCCCCTGGGGACAGTCCCTTGCGTCCCCTGAGGTGGGCTGCGGGGACACAAGGAAGATTCCAGGCCTCCCAGGGGCCGGCCTGGGGCCAGCTGAGAGGAGAAGGCAGGGCTGCCCCGTCTCCCTGATCCCCACCCGGCGGCCACAGCACGCGCCCAGGCCTGTCCTTAAGCGTCCCCCTGCCCTGCGTCCCGCCACGGCCACACAGGAAGGGCACGCCAGTGACAATCGGAGCGAATGAGAAAGGACTACTGCGTTGGGAATTCTCCTCTTGACATTGTGCAAGGTCTCTGGAGATAATTAGAGGCCACCGCGTCCCCCTCCGCCGCCCCCCTGGGGTGCCGGATCTAATGTCTGGGTCCCCCGCTCCCCGCGGGGCGAGGGCAGGGGACAGCTCACAAAGGAACCGTCTGCGGCTTTGTAGAACAGCAGGTTCGGATTCAAAGTCATTGCAGTTCGCGGGGACGTTTCTGAGACGGGGCGGCTCGTCTCGGGGAACCAGCTGGCTGCTCCGGTTACTGTGGATGTGGGTAAACTGAGGCAGGAGAGTGACAGGCTCAGGGCCGGGCACCTGGGGAGGCTGAAAGGGAGGGACGGCCACCCGGGGCCTTTGCCACCGAGGAGAGCGAGGAGCCCGCGCCGGACGCTGAGAGGCAGGGACTGGGGGGGACCCTGTCCTCATTTAATGTCCCCTTTCCCCAAACGCCGCCTGGCCCGCAGTGGAAGATGAAATCACACAGGCAGCTACCCCGGGGCTTGGTGGCCGTCACTGCTCGGCCTGAAACTCAGGAGCTTCAGCCTGAAATGTCTGCACAGACGAGCAGGGACGTTGAGGGTGACACTAAAGGGAAAGGTGGGGTCTGTGGCAAAGTGAACAGCCCCACCCATCTGAGGGAGGCCACGGCCGTTCACCTCCAGGAACCCGAACGCCAGCCCAGGGTGACTAAAATCTTGGGGTTCTTCCCAAAGACGTTGGGAATGCTGATCTTTAAATGACGTCCCAGTTTTAAATGTTGGTGATGCCTTCAAAAAAATTTTTTTTTTTTTTTTTTTGAGACAGAGTCTGGCTCTGTCGCCCGGGCTAGAGTGCCGTGGCGTCAGCCTCGCTCACAGCAGCCTCAGACTCCTGGGCTCAAGCGATCCTCCTGCCTCGGCCTCCTGAGTAGCTGGGACGACAGGCATGCGCCACCACGCCCGGCTAATTTTTCTTTTTTGTAGAGATGGGGTCTTGCTATGTTGTCCAGGCTGGCCTCAAACTCCGGGGCTCAAGCCATCCTCCTGCCTCAGCCTCCCGAGTAGCTGGGACGACAGGCATGAGCCACCACGCCCGGCTCATTTTTCTCTATATATTTTTAGCTGTCCAGCTAATTTCTTTCTATTTTTAGTAGAGACGGGGTCTCGCTCTTGCTCAGGCTGGTCTCGAACTCCTGACCTCGAGCGATCCTCCCGCCTCGGCCTCCCAGCGTGCCGGGGTGACAGGTGTGCGCCACCACCGCGCCCGGCCCTCCACGGCTCTCGGACGAGGGGTGCCCAGCGCGTCACCGCTGGCGACAGGGCTGTGATGCGGGTGATCACGCGCTTCGCCCTCGAATCCAGTAAAAACGCGTGTTGTAAACCTGGTCACGCAATTCTGTTCTGTTCGCCGAATGTTTGCAAAGAGGTTTCCTAAATTCCAGGCAACGGGGGCGGGGGGAGGGTCTGATCACACACACACACGCGGGGGGGGGGGGGGTGACACTCGCTGTCACAAAGCCACCGCGTGGAGGGAGGAGGCGGGTTCAGAGCCCGGAGGGGGGAAATGGCTCGGCAGAGAAGGCCTGAACGTGAGTCGCTTCTCTGGGCGTCAACTTGCCCTTCTGTGAAATGGGGACAGTGAAGCTCAAGGCCAGGGAGAGGCTCTCCCTTCTTGAGAGCAGGGCTGGCACTCTCCGGGCAGAGGGACGCCGTGGCCGGGGGGACCCCGCCTGGCCTTGTCACTCCACGCACGGTGCCTTGTGCCTACTTTGGGCAGGGGAAGCAGGGTCCCTTACGCGTCAGCCTGACTCTCATCGGTCTACACTGGGTGCGGTGCTATGCAAGGACACGGTGACCAGTGACCGTGAAAATTCCGGCCTGGACCCCGGGCCTGTCCTTGGAGAGGAGCCACTGCGGGGACAGGGAGGGATCGTGGCTTTTATTTTTTTTTTTTTACGCCACGTGAAACCAAAGCAGGGCTGTGGCCGCCCCCCCCGAAAAAAGATCAGGGTGCTGTTACTGGCAGGGGTGCGGGGCAGGGGACCCAGGGGTGCCCACCGGTGGCTCTTGCCCAGGTCCCACGCCCAGGGCTCCGTCCGGGCCGGGTGCAGCGTGGCGCTTGGCTTTGTTTGGGGGGCTCTGAGCGTTTTCTCCTTGCCCAGTGGGTCCCCACGGTCCCCGTGGGCCAACAGCCCCACGCCAGGGGTTCCAAGGGACAGCCTGTGGTCCGGGCGATTGCTCCTCGCGGCCACAGACACGTGCCTGCCTCCCTGTCACCCCCACCCTGTCCTGCTCGTCTCCGGGCAGGGCTCACTGGGCACCTCCGGCCACATCTGTCCCTGTGTCCTGCTGTGTAGACAGAGCCAGAACTCCCCCCCCCCCCCGCACCTGTGCGCGGTTCTGTTCCATGTGTAAAACTCCAAGGTGTAGACAGCCCACCCCTCCCCGGGCATGTGACCCTGGTCCCCCCCAGTCACAGGCCTGGGCGAGGGTTCCCATGGAGGGGGCCGGTGAAGTCCCCACCTGGCCATTTTGCAGGCCACACGTTCCAGTTCCAGCACGCGTGCTAGCTGGTCGGCCCAGAGCGGCTGTTGGTCACGGCTGCCCCTGATTTGGGAGGAATTTGCCTGAGAATGAAACTCCCTCGCAGGACGGGGGAGGAGCCGGACGGGTTCCCCGTGACCTCATAGCAGCGCCTGGATCCAGCCATGCCTGAAGCTGGCTGCACCCTCAGACTTGCCTATCGCACGAGCCAACTGGTTCCCCATTTTTGCTCACGCCGGTTTAGGTTGCGTTTGGGTCGCATGGGATGGAGGGGGACCCGGCCAGGGCCACACGCTCGGCGACAGCCCCTCGGCGGCCTAACGAGGGTGCTGGACGCGGGGCTGATTGTGCCCAATTTCATGGTGACGACGCCGATGTCTTGGTAAGGCACCACCGAGGCTGGCGCCGGAGCGTGACGCCCGCGGCCCGGCTGTCAGGACGGGTCTGCTTGGAGCGGGAAGGTGTCGATGACGGTTTGGGGACCGCTGTCAGGGCTGGGGACGGAGGCGACAGGCCGGAGGGAGGCGGCGGGGGCGGTGCTTAGTGGCTGGATGACATCAACTACGTGGTGGGCACAGAGCCCAGTCTGGGGTCTGCCTGGAAACTGGAGCTGCGGCTACAGACCAGGCCACCCAGGGCTCCGGGGACTTGTCACACCCAGACAGATGGCCACCCCTGTCGGGCTGGGGATGACACGGCCCCAGAGAGACCAGACGGGGCCCTGCCCAAAGCCACAGCCCCGGCCCTGCAAAAGCTGCGTCCCCACCGTGAAAATCATTTCTTTGTAAAAAATTCTCGTGAGAGCCAGAAATCTAAGCCCCGGCTCGAAAAGGCCAGCGTTTCCCAAACTGGGTTCCTCAGCTACAAAGCTGCCAAGCAAAGGGGGTTCGCTGGCTGAGAAAGCCTCTAAACGCCGTTCCCGCCCCTTGGACCCCCAAGGTGGGGGTCCCCCAAGACCACGGCCTCATGTCACCCGTGCTGGTGGCCGAGGGGCCCCGGGATGGCTGGAATATAGATGTCATTTCAGGAGCCACCCCTCCGCACCTCCTCCCAGGGGTTCCAGCCAGGGGCGCAGCCACTACTTCGAGTGTGCGTGGGACCGGCCCGCGGCCACCCCTGTGACCTGTCCCCCTCCCAGCAAGGAAAGCTCTGGAGCCACGAGCTGTAGCAAAAATGTTTAATCTCTCCTTAATGCGTGTGTTGTTTTATTTACAAGTACTAAATCAGCAGAACAGTAAAATAGGAAATAACCATGTTTATATACACGTCCTCGGGCCGGGCCACCTGGCTTGCGCGACAAGCCACGGCCACCGGACAACGGGGGGGGGGGGTGGTGGTAGGGGACCTCAGCTCCGACCGTCCGAGGGGGTCGCTCTCCTTTTTTGGGGTGCAGGGTGGCGTTAAAGAACAGCTAACTGTGGGCTTCGTCTTAAAAATATGTCTTTCTCTGTCTCTCTGTAAATATATCTAATCTAGCTCGTGTAGCACCAACGGGAGCCGGCAGGTCCGGGGCGGGAGGGGACACCGGGGACACCGGGGCCGGGCCTGGGACTCAGCGCTGCGGGCCTTGGGGTGCCCCTTGGGGGTCTCCCCCGTCCCCGGCTGGCGAGTGGAGAGAAACTCGAGGTATATCAAGAGGCCGGGGCGGGAGCCTGTCCCCAGCGTTTCTGAGAACCGGGTACGCGGGGACATGGGTCGGGAAGGGCTGCAAGAGGCAGGTGGCGGTACCAGCGGGGGGGGCGGTCCGGGCCGGGGTGACGCTTGACCCCCCCCCCCCACCCCGACTGCAGCCAGAGCTCGGGGTCGGAGCCCCCCCCCGGCAGGTCGCAGGAGGCGACACCGGGGCGCCTGGCCGGGCTCGCAGGAGCTGCACAGCTCGGGGGACCAGGAAGCGAGGGACACGCGGGCGCCACCGCCCCCACCACCCCCCAGCGGACACGCTCCGAGACCCGCCGTCTACGCAGGACGGCGCGGTTGGAGCCGGGTTGATCAACTCGTATGTAAACAGGTTAATTGCTAAAGTGCTTGCGGCTGGACGCGGCCACGTGCTCGGCGGTGGCCACGCGGCCCTGCAGGTGCCACCCCTGCGGTCACCCCCCCTACCCGTCTACGCAGACGGGGCGGCCCCCGGCAGGGCCCACGAGGCTGCGTGCGCAGCTCTGGGCGGGGCGGGGAGTTTGGAAGTGGATTGAGGAGGAGCCGGGGGTCTGAGTGGCCCCCACCCCACCCGCGCGGAAGCGGAAGCAGCAGCGCTTCAGCTTGAAGCCACCGTCCAGGGAAGACTTTGGGGGACGCCAAGGGTCCCACCCGGGCGACAGAGCCCCAGCCCGGGCTCTGGAGCCACCGGCCCTGGCTGTGACCCCCGAAGTCCGCCCAGGTATGGACGAGCCCACGTCCTCGCGGGCGGAGTTGGGGGTGGGGGGGGGCTGCCACCGTCCCCGGGGTGGGGGTGGGGGGGGTCCAGGAGCTCCCTGAGTCAGCAGTTCACCCATGTCACACTGACCCCAGCGCCAGGGGGCGGCGCCCACGTGGTCTCCACGGCGTCCAATCTGGCTCACGCTGCTTTGGGGGGGGGCGGGGAGGGGACCCCGAGACCGGCAGCCCGTGTTGGGGGGGGGAGGGCGACATGCTCTTCCTCGGGGGGCCCCCCCCCGGGTGTGGCCACAGTTAGCTGTCCCTTAAAGTCCGTGCGAGTCCTTTAGTACCATGGAGAAAGTGACTTTGAAAGGGGGGAGGGAGGGTCGCGCTGCTTGGACAGGCGCCCAATTAATTTAAAAACATTAAAAAAAAAAGGGGGGGGAGGGGACAGGGGGGCGTCTACCAACCTCTAGGACACTTGCTTTTTTTTTTTTTTTTTTAAAAAAAAGATCAACTCTTGGGGACTCGACTACACGCTAGCACGATCGATCATGCACGATGTCCCGGGTCCCTCCGTCTTCCGGTGGGGGACACTCGGGGACCCGGGGGGGCCACCGTCGGCTCCGCAACCGGCCGGCATTGCCTCCCCGCCGCCCGAGTTGTCTTCGACAGTTGTCATTAAAATTTCATCATCTCTTCCTCTTCCAGGGTCGCTATACAGTGAGCCACCGGGGCTGCGGGCTGGCGACACGAGGGCCATCTCTATATATAGGTATGTACAGGTTTCTTCTAAAAACGTCGTCTCTCCTGTTCCCCGAGGGCTGGGCCCCCTGGTCACCGCCGGCTGCTTCCGGCCCAAAGGGACCCGGCTCGGCGACGTGGCGGGAGGGGACACCCCCCCCGGCAGGATTCTGTCCCCCCACCCCTTAAAAACCAATACGGTCCCCAGATGTCCCAGCGCTCTGCAGAGTGGCCGGGACACCGCGGAGACGCTGGGGGACCGGAAGCTGCTGGGGCCGGGGAGGGGACAGCGTGGTCGTCGGGGACCCGCTGGGGGCCCGGGCCACGCCCCCGACGGCCTAATAAATAATGGGGACGTCGCTGTGCTGCGGCGGCGCGGAGTCCCCAGAGGCGCGGCCCTGGGGACAGAGGGGGTTGGGGGTCGGGGGTCTAGTCCGCCTGGAAGTCCCGCGGGGGGGGGGGGTCTCAAGTGACACCAGCCTACAGCAGCCCCTCCATAGGGGGACCGCGGGTGTCGCGGGGGCGGGGACGTGGCGCCCGGTCTCGGCCGCGCGGAGCACGCGGTGAATCTGAGGACGGTGGCGCTGGGCGCACAAGGGGGACAGCGACTGCCCCTCCCTCCCTCCCTCCGTCCGTCTGTCCCCGTGTCCCCGTGTCCCCAACGTTGCGGGCGCGGCCCAGGCTGGCCGCCCCTCCGTCTGGGGGGAGGGGGGGGGTCCCCGCAGCTTCGGCCACCCGGGTCCCCTGCGCGCTCCCCGGGCACAGCAGGCAGCGTCACGTCCCCGCCGGGCACAGCCGGGTCCCCCGGCGGGACACGGGACGACGGTGGGGGGGCGGGGCGCGCCCCGAGCGCCCGGCTCTCTGCGCAGGCGCGGGGGCTGCGGGGTGTCCCCCCCCGCCGCTCGGTGGCCTCCCGGCGCCGCCGCCTCCCTCGGGGTGGCCGCCGGGCTCAGCCGCTCAGGCCCATCGTGTCCACCACCTGCTCCAGCTTCCCGCGGAGCCGCTGTCGCCGCGCCTGCTCGTCCTTCTCCAGCGCCGCCAGGATCTGCGGGGGCGACGCCACCGGCACGCGCGTCACCGCGGGGGCCGCCTGTCGCCATGCCTGTCCTTGTCCCCCCCTCGCCCCGCCCCGGGACTTCAGGCCTCTGTCCCCACCCCCTGCAACCTCCCAGTGCCCCTCCCTTCCCCTCGGGCCACCTGCCTCCCCCCCTCCCCCTGCTGTCCCCTTCCTCCCACCCCCTCCCCAGCCTCTGCACTTGACCCTTGACCTTGAACCCAGAGCTTTCCTGAGCTCCCAGCTCCACGGCCCTCGAGCCCGGAGCCCCCCAGCGCACGCCCAGTGAGCTCAGCCCCCGCCAGCGCCCGGCCTCGGTGACAGCCACCCGGCCCCGCGGACAACGGTCACTCGTGAACCTGCATCCTCCCCCCCACCCCTCCCCCCCAGAAGATGCCGCCAGCCCAGCTGCCCTGCCCCGTGCCCCCCGCGGAACTGTGGCCGTCGGGGACAGAGGCGCGAGGGCAGGCGCCCAGCAGCCTCGGGGAGGCCGCGAGGGCCACCGGTGACGATGGCCGCCCCCCAGCCGTCCCCAGAGCGACTCGCCTCGTCCTTGTACTTGCTGATGTAGGAGTAGATCTCGTGCAGGGCGCTCATGCTGTTGAACTGGCTCAGGTGCAGCCGGGACTGCTCGGCCAGGTACGCGCTCATGTCCTGGTCGCTGATGGACGGCATCTTGGCGATGTCGGCATAGTACCTGGCGACACGGCGGGGCGGGCGCGTGAGCGCGGCGGGGGGCTGCGGGCCGCCCCTCCCGTCCCCAAGCCCCGCCCCTCCTCCGTTCCCCAAGCCCCGCCCCTCCCATACCCCAAGCCCCGCCCCTCCTCCGTCCCCAAGCCCCGCCCCTCCCATCCCCCAAGCCCCGCCCCTCCCATCCCCCAAGCCCCGCCCCCCCGTACCCCCAAGCCCCGCCCCTCCGTCCCCCAAAGCCCCACCCCTCCATGCCCAAGCCCCGCCCCTCCCGTCCCCAAGCCCGCCCCTCCCATACCCCAAGCCCCGCCCCTCCCATACCCCAAGCCCCGCCCCTCCCGTACCCCAAGCCCCGCCCACCTCTCCACCCAGCTCTTGTAGTTGGGGATGTCCTTGGCGTAGAGCAGCTTGTTGGAGGGCGAGTCCTTGCCCAGCTTGTGCTCCGAGGTGGAGCAGGAGTCCATGAAGGTCTGCGCCACCACCGACAGGCAGGCGTCCGTGATGCTGTTCTTGTGGATGTCGAACACGAACTGCGGGTTCTTGATCACATTCACCCAGAACCGCAGGGGCAGGCTGCGGGGGGGCGGGGTGCCGGGGACAGGAGCCGGTCACCGGAACCCGCCGGGGAGCAGCCACCACCCCCCATCCTGCCCCCCACTGCCCCGGGCCTCGGTTTCCCCTTCTGAACGGTGCAGGGCCTCGCCAAGCTCCCGGCTCTGACCTCCACTGGGAAGACGGAGGCCCAGAGGGGACCAGAGGGGACCAGAAGGGACCAGGGGTGTCTCTTGCCACCCAGCTGGGGCTCCTGGACACCCCCCCAGAGTGTCCCCCCGGCGGACGGGCTTCCAGCCTGGACGCAGGCCCCCGCGCTGCCCCAAGGAGGCGGCTGAGGCGTCACACGGGTGCGCCCTGAGCCTGCCTGCTGTCCCTGTGGCTGTCACCCTTTGTCACCGAGCGAGCGGCCCACACCGATCCCTGCGCGCAGCTCCCAGGGCCGAGCCGGGAGCTCCCGAGACCTGGGGTCGGGGGAGGCGGCCGACACGGCCCCTTGCGGCCCCCGTGAGACTCCCCCGGGGATGTCCCCTGTCCCCTGTCCCCTGTCCCCCCCGCGGCAGGCACCAGTTGCTCTTCCAGGTGTGCCTGACGTCGGCGTCGTGGATCTGGTGCCGGTCCGCCTGCTCGTCCAGGAAGTCGAACATGTACTTGATGGCCAGGGGCAGCGCCGAGCCCCGGTGGGCCGTGCTGAAGATGGTCTCGAACAGGTCGTCCACGAACTTCTGCAGGGTGCCCTGTGCGGGGGACACGCAGGGGACACACAGGGGCCGCGTCAGGCTCCGCCGGGGGCGGCGCGCCCACCTGGCGGGCGGTGGTGGGGGGCGGGCAGGGCGTCCCCCGGCCGCGTCCCCACCTTGGTGGCCAGCAGCCGCGTCAGGTAGATCTCGGACACCATCTTGCTGCTCCGGTCGCCCTCGCGCTGGTCCGGGTGGTCGTGGTTCTTCACCAGGTGCCACAGCTTCGTGCCGCTCTCCAGGTCCGGCGTGATCATGGGCGTGCGGGAGCGCAGGCTGTCGGGGCTGCTGGCCGTGCGCAGCATGCTCTCTGCGGCACCGCGCCCTGCCTCAGTTTCCCCGTCTCCAGACCCGGGGGGGCGTCGCCTCTGCCCCCACCCCGCGGCCCCCCGCGTCCCCCCTGGGTCTCACCGTATCTGCTCAGGGACTTGGTGAAGGTGGACGAGTTGGAGATGTTGTAGGCCGACGTCTGCTTGGGCACCAGGGCCACCGAGGACCCGTCCGTCACCTGCCCAGGGAGAGGCCGGGGACCCGGGTGACGCCCCGGTGTGGCCCACGGAGGCAGCCAGCGCGCCACCGCGAGCCTCAGTTTCCCCAGCACAACAGGTCCACGGCCGGCGGGACGAGCCCAGGAGCCCGGCGTGGGGGGCTTGGGACGTCCCCGTCCCCGTCCCCGGCGGCCACCTTGCGGCCCCGCTCTGCCCTGGTCACCTGGTAGTGCGCCAGCGTGTTCAGCCTCTTCCAGTCGTTGTCGATCTTGGTGGTGACGTCCTCGTCCTGGAGGATGATGCGTGCCATGCGGCCCTGGCGCCACTCTGCGGGATGGGCGGCGGGGGGGGGGGGACGGTGGCTCTTGTCACCGGCTGGAGCTCCCGGACACGCCCATCCCGGCCGCCACCCCCGAGTCGCGAGGCCCCCACCGCGCCCCGGCCCGGCCGCCCGGCTCACCCAGGTCCATGTCCCCGGCCTTGGGGCGCTGGGAGTAGGGGACGCCCTTGTACACGGCGTCCAGCAGCTTCTCCTTGACCTGCGTCACCGTGTCACAGTTCAGTCCCTTCACCGGCACCTCCGGGGCGTTCTCGTTCTCGGGGTTCACGCAGTTCAGGGTCTGCGGGGCGCGGCGGGGGCGGTCAGCGTCGGCCGTCCCCTGTCCCCCATCCCGTGTCCCCTGTCCCCTGTCCCCCCCCCCCCGGGCCGGCCACGCGCTCACCAGCGTCTTGTACTCGATCTGCTGCCGGATGAGCTTGTCCTCGCTCAGCGAGTAGCGAGCCTCGCCCGTGATGGCGTCGATAGGTCCCTTCTCCATCTGCTGCTTGATGGCGCAGTACAGCATGAACAGCGGCTCCCCGGCGCACTCCTGCGGCGGGCGAGGGTGGCCGGGGGACGTCAGGCCGCGCGGGGACCGTCCCCGGCCCTCCCGGCGCTGTCCCCTGCGAGGCCGCACGAACCCCCTTTCCAGGCTCCTCTTAGAAGCCAACTGGGGTCTCCCCGATCCCCCAGAGCCCAGCAAAGACGGTGCGAGAGGATCTGGAAATCCGGCCCCGTCGCCCTCCTGAGCGCCAACGCGAAAATCTTAAACAAAATGACAGCAAGGAGGACGCAGTGGGGACAAGCAGGGTTTGCAGCAGGGCCCGCGGTTCTGTCCCCAAGTGTCCCCCCAGCCCTGGGTCAGACTTCAGCAGGGGCCGCCTGAGGCCAACAGGGCTGCCAGCTCACCGCACCCGGGGACAGAGCTCCCCAGGGCGCGTGGCCAGGGGGGACCCCGTCCCCCGCCACTCTGGCTGTGACTGTGATCTGTTGGGTGTCGTCAAGGGACCCACCGGCGGGGTCCCCCGCACGGCTCTAGGACCCGCTGCGGCCCTCCGTGGAGACGCACCCCGCCCCGGGGCTCACGTGAACCAGAGAAGTAGCGCTACAGACGCTCGCTAAGGAACTCACTCAAATGAATCAAAAGTTTCCCTTTTCCAAGGAAAAACGTTCCTGTCCTCACAGCCGGAGCTCAGCCCGGTTGGGCAGACGCCTGCCTCCCTGCGTCCCTCCCTCCCTCCCAGGCCGGGCTGCCTGCGACGGCCACGCGGCGCCAGAGCCGGGCACAGGGTCCCCTGCAGGCAGCAGCGAGGACTGAAAGCGATCAGAGGGTCTGAGTGTACCCCGTCCGGCGCGGGCCACGGCCGCCCAGCCTCCCACCGGCCCCGACAAGGACCTCCCAGCAACACGCTGGTCTTTCCAATTCCGTTTTGTTTGCAAACTTGAGAGGAGGGCGGGGCTACAGACGCGGGGGCGGGGCCACAGATGCGGGGGCGGGGCTACAGATGAAAGGGGCGGGGCTACAGACGCGGGGGCGGGGCCCCTTCTCCCGAGAGGGGACCAGAGGGACAAGAACCTTCTGCTGCCTCAGGGTCTCCAGGCCTGGTCCCCCCCCCCCCCACACACAGGGAGGAAGCAGCGAAGCCACCGTCTCCGGAGACCAGGGCAGGGAGGTTCCTGGCTCAAAGTCACACAGCGAACAGCTGGAGAAGGCAGGATTTGAACTCGGATCCACGTGACCCCTCACATGCAAATAAAAGTCCCTTCCTGGCAGGGAAGTCCCCTCCTCCATGCAGGAGCTAGCAAAGACAGGAAGTGTGTCTTTTTAAGGACTCCTTTAATTGCAAAAAAAAAAAAACCAAGAAAAAACACAGCCCGAGGAAAATGGGCAAAGGATACAAAATGGGCAAAGGATACAAAATAGACTTTTGCAAATTTGGCTGCAAAGATGAAACAAAAGCCAACCAAACAGCGACGATCGGTCAGATTTCACCGGCCACAGCGGCCAGGGGAGAGCGGGACCGCCAAGCGCCACCCGGGCCCCCTGGCAAGACTCTCGGACGTTGGTGCCACCTCTCCTGTAGGCCAACGTTAAAATAAACGCACCCGATCACGTGCACCCGCTCTAAACCTGAACGCCAGGAAGCAAAAACCTGCTGCGGCGGATGCCAGCTGGGGCCCCGGGCCCGACGGGGACATTCAAAGTTCTCGTCCATCCACGGGCACGGCAACAGGTCAACGAGGCCACGGCCACGCCGTGGAATATTACGCAGCTGATAAAAGAACACGACAGACGCCTACGTCCTGTGTCCAAGGCCAGGGAGACCGAGGTGTGCTACTGAAAGAAACCTCTCGAACGAGAAAAAAACGTCCACCGCTAGGATCTCTCTTTTTTTTTTTTTTTTTTTTGAGACAGAGTGTCACTCTGTCACCCTGGCTAGAGTGCCCTGGCGCCAGCCTCGCTCACAGCAACCTCAGACTCCTGGGCTCAAGCGATCCTCCTGCCTCAGCCTCCCGAGGAGCTGGGATGACAGGCATGCGCCACCACGCCTGGCTCATTTTTCTTTTTTTCAGAGATGGGGTCTTGCTATGTTGTCCAGGCTGGCCTCAAACTCCTGGGCTCAAGCCATCCTCCTGCCTCAGCCTCCCGAGTAGCTGGGACGACAGGCATGCGCCACCACACCTGGCTCATTTTTTCTATCTATATTTTTAGCTGTCCAGCTAATTTCTTTCTATTTTTAGTAGAGACGGGGTCTCACTCTTGCTCAGGCTGGTCTCGAACTCCTGACCTCGAGCTATCCTCCCGCCTCGGCCTCCCAGAGTGCCGGGATGACAGGCGGGAGCCACCGCGCGCCCGGCCTAGGATCTCTTCTTAATGGCAAAAGCGCGCTCTGTTTATGGGTGTTTGTTCCAGTCCAGACTCCAGCCTGGGAGGACAGACACCAGCGCACCATGGCCACCAGACCCGCACGCTGAAGGGCGACTGTCCCCTCCCACTCGGCTCCGTGCCATGCCGTTGTGTTCACGTGAGCACGACGACTTTTCTAGCTAAAAAGTTCTGGTTTCTAAACACAACAAGGAATGAAAAACATTTCGGCTGTTTAGATAAAAGAGTTTGGTTCTTGCGGCCGGCCGGGCGCGCCGTGGCTCACGCCTGAAATCCCAGCATTCCGGGAGGCCGAGGTGGGTGGGAGGATCGCTAGAGGTCAGGAGTTCGAGACCAGCCTGGGCAACATAGCAAGACCCCATCTCTAAAAAAACAAACAAACAAAAAAGTTTGCATTCCCGAAGTTCATCCGTATTGCAGCAGGTGTCAGAATTTCCGTCCTGTTTGAGGACTCTACGGACAGGCCACACCCTGCTCACCCCTTCATCTGTTAACAGACGCCCCCACACCGCGCTAAGTCACAAAAGGACAAACACCGCCCGGTCCCACTCGTCCGGGGTGTCCTGTCCCAGTCACGGAGACAGGAGGGCGGGTGGCCGGGGCCGCGGGAGGGGGACGGCAGGCGGAGGGGAGGTGGTGTTTCACGGGGACAGAGTTTGGGTTTTACAAGACGAAAAGAGTCGACAAGACCAATGGTGGTGACAGCTGTGACGTCACAAATATATCTAACATCGTCGCACCGTATGCTTAAGAACCAAGTGCCACCTCCACGGCACTACACGGCCACCGTCCACGCTGGTGACGTCCCTGCGGGGGCCACGCTCTGCCGGCCTCCCGCGCAGCCCGGCACCCACACCCAGCTTGGGTTCCCGGGCCGGACTTGGGGACTCGAACCCCGTGTCTCGGGGGTGGAGTCAGGGGCCGGCGGGGACCCGCGGGAGCCAAGACGCGGCCGAACCCAGCCGAGTGACACCTGCGTGGCCTCGCCCCGGGGTGGCTGCTTTGCAAATAAACGATGTCACCCTAACAGAACTGGACAACTGTGTGTGTCACCCCGTGCCGCGAGACAACCGTGCTTCCCGCTATGGGGCGTTTGCAATGCACAAGGACTGCTGTATACACACACACACACACACACACACACGCACAAGAGGATGAGCCCCCCTGGGGACCTTCTCTCCAGCCTGCTGTCCCCTCCCGGCCCCCCACGTCCCTCCCGCCCTGCTCCCCCCCGGGGTCCTCGTCCTGCCTCTTGCGAAGTTTCCTGTTACCTGTCCCTGCTCTGTGCACACACACGGGCGAGCCCACCACCTCCCGGCTCCCGCGGGGCCGGCAGGGACACGGAGGCCAACCGGGAACCGGGGACCGGGGACGCCGTACGCAAAGCCACATTCCGCCCGGGCAGTCAGCACCGACACGCACCCTCCCCACTGCCAGGCCGCGCCGGAGGTCACCCTCGTCCCCAGGGCACCGACCCCAGGCCGCCGGGGACCCCAGAGCCCAGGCAGGGAGCACGCACTTAACCCACACCCCGAGCTCCTCCCTCCTCCCTGGAGCACCGGCCTGTCCCCCGAGCCTTGGGGTCTCCCGAGGGAAGCCAGGCACGTGACCTGTGTCATCTGCCAACACCTCAAGCGTCGGCCGCCGGGTCAACTAAACAAAGGCCCACAGGGACCCACCTCCCTGACCCCGGCGGGCTGGGGGGCTCGGCCTCCAAAGCAAGGAGGAGGGAGGCGGGAGAGGGGACGATGGTGGCGTGTCCTGGGGGCCAGCGCTCGCTGGGCTGAGACCCCCGTCTGCCCCATCCCCCAGCACCTCCCTCTGAGCCCCGCCCCCATCTGTCTCCTCCTGTCACCCGTCACTCTGGAGGGACCCGGCTCCCCTCCCCCAGCCCCCCGCCTACCTTGAGGAACTTGTACAGGAGGAAGGTGAACCAGTTGGTCAGCATCTTCTCCGCCACCGACTCGGTCCTGGGGGCGCGAAGGAGGCAGAGTGGGGTCACCCCCGGGTGTCCAGCAGGGACACGGTCCCCGGGAACCTCACCTGCCCCCCCTTGTCCCGAAGATCAGGCCTCGAGGAGCACCCACGGGAGGAGGGAGCAGGCACCAGGGGCTCCGGCAGCTGCCACGGGGACCCCCGCCCTGCAGCCCGGACGGAGCCCGGACCTCCGAGCACGAAGACTCGGGCCTGGCGCCAGGGGCCCCGCCGGTGCCCAGCAGTCCTGGTCCTGTCAACTCCTGGTGACCAGGAAGCTGAGACTGGGAGGACCCGATGATGCCCCCCCTCCCCCGCAGGATTGCAGGCCCCGCCCCATGCCCCGCCCCCCCAGCACTCGCCCCGCCCCAAACCCGGCCCACCCCAGCACCCACCCCGCCTCAAACCTCTCTCACCCTATATTAGCCCTGCCCACCCAGCACTCGCCCCACCCAAAGCCCCGCCCCCAGAACCCCAAACCCCGCCCACCCTACACTTGCCCCGCCCCAAACCCCACCCACCCCAGCACTCACCCTGCCCCCAAACCCCGCCCACCCCAGCAGCCCCCCACGCCCCATGCCCCGCCCCCAAACCCAACCACTCTATACTAGCCCTGCCCACCCAGCAGTTGCCCCACCCACACCACACCCAGCACCCGCCCCAAACCCCGCCCACCCCAGCACTCGCCCCGCCCCAACCCCGCCCACCCAGCATCCACCCCAGCACCCACCCCGCCCACCCCAGTACTCGCTCCGCCCCAACCCCGCCCACCCCAGCACTCACCCCGCCCACCCCAGCACCTGCCCCAACCCCGCCCACCCCAGCGCCCGCCCCGCCCCAACCACCCTATACTAGCCCTGCCCACCCAGCACTTGCCCCGCCCACACCACACCCAGCACCCGCCCCGCCCCAACCCCACCCCCCCCCCCCCCCGGCACTCACCCCGCCCCAACCCCGCCCACCCCCGCCCAAACCCCGCCCACCCCGGCACCCGCCCCGCCCCACTCCAACCCCCCCCCCCCGCCCCACGCGCCTGCGCAGCAGCAGCTTGGGGTGGTTCTTGCTCTCCAGGTTCTTGTCGATGAGGTCGCACAGCAGCTGCTTGAGCACGCCCGTGGCGAACTCCATCTCGCCCTGCAGCGCCGTCATGATGAGCGAGGCCACGTTGCCGCGGTCGCGCATGGAGAAGCTGCGCTGCGCCTCCAGCGTGCGGATGAAGGTCAGCAGGAAGTGCTTCTTGGTGAGCAGCTGGCCGAACAGCGTCAGCGACTTCTCCACGTTGGCCTGCACCTGCGGGGGGGGGGGGGGGCTGGGACCTGTCCGGCCACCGTCCGCCATGGGGGGGGGGTCCCCAGCCTCAACTGTCCTCCGGGCGGGGGGCTGGGACCGGCCCGGCCACCCTGACTCCTCCGCCATGGGGTCTGTCCCCGAGCCTCAGCTGTCCCCCTCGGTACAAGGGACGCCAGTGGCCCGGGAACCTGCCACCCCCGCCCCCGCCCGCTGCCCGGGCAGGACAAGCCTGGCCACAGAGCCCACTGCGGGCAGGGAGGTGACAGGGCACTGTCACCGGGGTGGGTGAAGAATGAAGGGCCCGCGTGCCACCGTCCCCCTGCCGCTGGCAACCCCTCCGGCTGCACGGCCCCCGCCCACTGCAGGGACGTCCCCGCAAGTGCACGTCCCCCTGGCCTCACTCTGCTTTGGCCACAGTGACCCCCACGCAGAGTCCCCTCTCCCCACCTCCCAGGTGACAACACTGCCACGGAAGGGAAGAGGCTGGGTCAGGGCCACACAGCATGGAAGCAGGGACGAGGAGTTCAGGTACGGCTGGCTCCAGCCTCCTGCTCTCTCTCTGGTCAGGGCAAGAGGTGCCCACAGGCCACCAGGGGTATCTGGCCCCCGGCCCGGCAGACAGGGGGATCTGGGAGGAACGTGGAGCCCCCGAGAGCTGGCAATCGCAGCAGGGGGTGGCATCCCTGGCCCCCGGGGCAGAGCGGCAGGACGGCCCATTAGTCTCAAGGCAAGAGGGACTTCCTGCCGGCTCAGCCACGCGGGGCAGGGGGCTGCCCTGCCGAGACCCCGGCTGCTGCTGGCTGGGAACCGGGCCTCCCCAGAGAACTTGGGGGGCAGCCCCGTCCCTCACGGGCTCCCTGCCACCCCGCAGTGCAAAGCCCAGTGCTCCGAGGGCCCCTGTGCTCAGCCAGCCACACGCTTGCACCCCAGACGGCCACGTCAGACTCCGGCCGGGCCCCCAGGCGCCACGCCGGCCAGTCCCGGCCCCAGCGCCCTCCCCGCTCGGCTGGTCCCGTCCCCCGGGGCCCCCACGCGCCACGGGGCTGCCTAGCAGCACCCAGGAAGCCTGGAAGGCAGGGGACAGCGGCCACCTCTGAGCACCTGTGCCCCCCTGGGTCCCCCAGGGTCACAAAGCCTGGGCTACCTCCATCTCCTTGAGCACGGGGTGGTCCTCGATGCCAGGGAACAGCACCCGCATGGCGTAGGTGCGGTAGTCAAGGAACGGGATGCCGGCGCCGTCTAGGTCGTTGGTGAGCTCGTGGATGTCCGTCTGCAACTCCGCGAAGGCTGCGGGCGGGCGGGCGGGCGTTGGGGGGTCAGGGGGACGCGCTCGCCACCCGTGCCTGCCGCCGGGGCCCCAGCCCTCCCTCCCCCGCTCCGCTCCAGGCCGAGATGGGACCCCAGCGCTGTCACTGCCTGGAGTCACGGCCTCAAGGGGAGCCCCATGCCACCCTGTGCCTCGGTTTCCCTCTGTGTCACTGCGTTGTCACAGGGCTAACCAGAGCCAGGCCGGGCAGGGCCTCCCCGCGCCGCAGACGCTGGCGTTAGGGGGAGGAGCAGCCACACAGCCCTGCTGCCCTGGCCGCCCGGGAACAGGAAAGGTGTGGCCAGGTGTGGGCAGGTGTGGGCAGGTGTGGGCAGGTGTGGGCAGGTATGACCAGGTGTGGCCAGGTGTGGGCAGGTGTGGGCAGGTATGGCCAGGTGTGGGCAGGTGTGGCCAGGTGTGACCAGGTGTGGGCAGGTGTGGCCAGGTGTGGGCAGGTATGACCAGGTGTGGCCAGGTGTGGGCAGGTGTGGGCAGGTATGGCCAGGTGTGGGCAGGTGTGGCCAGGTGTGACCAGGTGTGGGCAGGTGTGGCCAGGTGTGGGCAGGTATGACCAGGTGTGACCAGGTGTGGGCAGGTGTGGCCAGGTGTGGGCAGGTATGGCCAGGTGTGGGCAGGTGTGGGCAGGTATGGCCAGGTGTGGGCAGGTGTGGGCAGGTATGGCCAGGTGTGGGCAGGTGTGGCCAGGTATGACCAGGTGTGGCCAGGTATGACCAGGTGTGGGCAGGTGTGGGCAGGTATGGCCAGGTGTGGGCAGGTGTGGGCAGGTATGGCCAGGTGTGGCCAGGTGTGGGCAGGTGTGGGCATGTATGGCCAGGTGTGGGCAGGTGTGGGCAGGTATGACCAGGTGTGGCCAGGTGTGGCCAGGTGTGGGCATGTATGGCCAGGTGTGGGCAGGTGTGGGCAGGTATGGCCAGGTGTGGCCAGGTGTGGGAGGTGGCAGGCAGCGACGGGGCTGCAGGCTGTCCCCAAAGCCCGACACAACTGCGGCAGGCACCCCTCAGGCCCAGTGGGGGCCCCTCCCCACCCCCTCCCCCTGCTCCAGGCCAGCCCTGCCTCTCCCGGGAACAAAGGCAGGCGGGCAGAACATTCCAGAGCTGTGAGGTGTGCATATCTGATCAGGAGCCAGGAGCCCGGGGGCGGACTCTGGGGGCGGGAGCCTGCGTCTCTGGGCACCGTGGCCAGGTGTCTGGGGAGCCCCACCTGGCCAGTCCCCCAGCAGGTGAGGACCCCCGAGGGGGGCATTCCACCAGGACGGGGGTGGGGGCACAGGAAGCTGGGGCCACAACCACAGGGCCACTCCGGAACATCTGGGACCCAGAAGGCTCCCGGGACGCGGGACTCTCTAACGGTTGCAGCCTGGCCGAGTCCCGGACAAATCGGACGCCTCAGACTCCGCGCAGTCGGCCACATCCCCCACGCCAGACCCGCACGACGTCAAACCCCGGCCCCGTGGCGGGAACATGCCACACGCCTGCCACCGCCAGCCGTGAGCACGCGCCAACGAACATCTGCAAGGCACGTTCCATAAGTGCCACCGATTATCAACGCTGTTCCGTCCCCGTCCCGACGGCCAAGACGTCCGCGCCGAGGCCGGGAGAGGCACGGGGCAGAGTCCGGGGTGGGGGGGCCCACAGGAAGGCGCCGCCCCGGGCTGGCCCAGCGCCCGGGGTCACCGGCCCCGAGGCACCGCCGTGCCAGCTGGGGAAGCCGGCTGCGCCCGGCGTCGGCCAGCTACGGCCAAGGGCTGCATCTGCTGCCTCGAGCCCAATGCACGGACCCCGGGGCTGTCCGAGGCCACCAGGGTCCCCAAGGCACAGGTGCCAGAGCCCCCCTCCCCGGCCCACCCCAGCCAACCCCACGCTGCAGCGCTCGGAGCACGGGCCAGCCTTCCGCAGACACCAGCCTGGGGTCAAGCCTGGCTCTGCCTCGGGCTCGCGGGCCTCTCTGTGACACGTCAGCGGACAGGTGGCCCCTGGGACCCAGGTGAGCGCCACACGGAGCCCCCTGCTCCGGCCTCCCCGACCTCCTCGCGGCTCCTGCCTGCTGCGAGCCACCCACCCCGGGCGTCCACCTGCTCCTGGCCGGGGGCTTTGAGAGAGCTGGTTGGGGGTTGGTTGGTGACCAGCTGTGGCCGCCAGGGACGGGCCCAGCAGCGGCATCCACTGGGAGGGCTGAGCTGACCCGCGGCGGCCGCGTCACCAACATCAGACAGGGCTCACCCGGAGAGAGGCCGGGGCCTGGGACACAGCAGGCCCGGGACGGAGGGGTCCCCTGGACACAGTGACGGAGCCGGGGGTGGCCACGCCTGCCTCGCCCAGGACTCCCCACACAGAAGCCCGTCACCCCCGGCCGAAGCCGGTCTAAGCCGGTCTTTGCCACTCACGCCGTGAATCACGACACCCGTGCGCCCGTGTTGGGCAGGCGGCCCCCACACGAGAGCTCCTCAAAGACAAAGGTCGGCCCCGGCCGCGACCTGTGTGCGCCCAGACACCAAACACAGGTGGGACCCCGCGCACGGCAGGGACATCGTAAGTCCCCCCAGGCCGGCACGCGTGTGCACGCCTCACCGCCCCGCGGGCTCCGCACTGGCCGACTCCACCACCGCTCCTGGCACCCATTCTACAGACGGGGAAACTGAGGCACAGGAGCTTACAGAGTCTGTTCCCGACCTCCCGGCCGTTTGCTGGGCGCCGGGGGCGACTCTTGAGTCTGCATCTCTGAGCAGCACCCGAGAGGCGGCCCCGCCGCCCAGCAGAGGAAGGCCGCCGGGGATGGCGCGACCTGAGCTGGAGGTCCTAGTGGACCCCTGCAAGCCCTCGGTCCCCCCTCCCCGCCCCACAGACCTTCCTTGCACTCGAGGGCCACCCGCGACTCCAGGTTGTCCATCTGCAACTGCAGGCGCTTGAGGGTGCGGTCGGCGTCCCGCGACTTGCGCTTGTAGGCGATGAGCACGGCCACGATGACCAGCAGCAGGAGACCCCCGCCGCCGCCGATGCCCACGGTGGCGGGCAGCGTGAGCAGGCTGTCCGAGTACACCTGCAGCGTCCCCGGCGAGAACTCGAAGCCGCCGGCTCGCACCTGCCCGGGGCATGGGACGGCGGAGGCTGCTCAGAGCCCTGGGGACCTGCCGGGGACCCACAGGTGGGGACGCAGGACTCGCGGGGCTCGGGGCAGGGGGACAGGGGGCGCGTCTGGGGCTGGGCGCAGAGTCGGGGTTGCCCTGCCGGGGCCGGGGGGGATGGGAGTTGGGGGGCAGGAGGTCACAGGCGGGAGAGGGACCCAGGAGCCCGGCGGCGCACGCACCGTGACCTTGTGCTGCCCGGTGAGGTTCGGCGACTCGCACAGCAGCTGCGTCTCCGACACGGTGAGGACGCAGGGCGTGGAGCCGATGAGCACCGTGTAGTTGAGCCGCGAGCTGCCGGGCGCGGGCGGCAGGAGGTTCCGGCCCTGCACGGCGGTGGCAGGTGGCGGGTGGCAGGTGCGTGAGCCCAGACCCCCCGGGGGGCCGCCTCCCGCCGCCGCCCACCGCCCGCGCGCGCTCTCCCCCACCCCTGGGCGCACCTTGAGGATGAGCGGGGAGCTGGGCTTCAGCTCCAGCAGCCCCGAGGGGCTGAGCGGCTCCAGCACGGGGTCCGGGTAGTAGACGAAGGCCGAGCCGTTGAGCACCAGCAGGGACCGCACGTTGTCCATGACGAAGCCCAGCTCGTCCGGCCGCTCCCCCAGCTCGGGCGGGCTGCGCCGCGGGTTGGCCACCGAGGGCGCGCGGCACACCATGGTGGTGTCGTTGTACACCAGGCAGCTCTGCGGGCGGGGCGGACGCGGGCACAGCCGGATCGGCAAAGCCACGGAGGGACTGGGGCGTCACCGCCGACAGGAGGCCGCGGGGGGGGGGGTGTCCGCGGGGGGGGGTGGGGCGGGAGGGGGTGCGGGGGTCGTGGTGGGCGGGGGGAGAGCGGGGGTGGGAAGGGAGAGAGGGGGGAGGGGAGACAGGGGGCGGGGTTGGGGCTGGGAAGGGAGAGAGGGGGGAGGGGAGAGAGGGAACGGGGGAGAGCGCCCCCCTCCAGGGGTTCGTGGAGGAGGGAGAGCGGGGCGGGGGGGGGGGGGCGGAGGGGTCCGTGGGGGACGGGGGAGAGCGGGGGGGGGGGAGGGGAGAGAGGGGCGGGGGGTGGGCGGGAGGGGAGAGAGGGGCGAGGGGCGAGGGGCGAGGGGCGAGGGGCGAGGGGCGAGGGGCGGGGGGCCGGCGGGAGGGGAGAGCGGGGCGAGGGGGGCGGAGGGGTCCGTGGGGGGAGGGGGGAGCAGGGCGGGGGTGGGGGCGGTCCTGGGGGGGCAGGGGAGAGCGGGGGGGGGGAGGGGAGAGCGGGGCGGGGGGGCGGAGGAGTCCGTGGGGGGCGGGGGGGAGGGGAGAGCGGGGGGGCGTGGGGGAGGGGGAAGGGGCGGGGGCGGGGGCGGTCCTGGGGGGGAGGGGAGAGCCGTCCGCAGGGCTGGGACTCACGTTCTCCCTCTCGACGCCTCCGTACTTGGCCCGGATTTGGGGTTCGCGGACGGTGGCCAGGTTGGTGCCCGTGACCGTGAGGAGGGTCCCGCCGCTGGAAGGCCAGAGGGGGGTGGGAGTCACCGGACGCTGCTTGGGGCCCAGCACGGGGTCTGGGGGGGGGGGTCAGACGGGGGCCCATCTCCCCAAAGACGGAAAACACGTGATGCTCTCGGGGCAGAGGACAGGGAAGGGGGCAGGGGACAGGGAAGGGGACAGGGGACAGGGGACAGGGAAGGGGGAAGGGGACGGGGACGGGGACGGGGATGGGGCCGGGGCCGCCAGGCCGCGCCCCCCACCTGTTGATGCTCCACTCGGGGTCGATGCGCAGGATGGTGGGGTCCTCCGTGTAGTTGTACCTCACCTCGGGGTTGGTGAGCTGCGCCCGGTTGATGCTGATGACGATGGCGGCGCTGCCCGGGCTCTGCCCCGGGGGCGTCAGACACCGGATCTCCCGCGAGTTCCTCCTGCGGTGGCCGAGGGGGCGGCGAGGCGGCGTCGGAAATGCGCCCGAGTGTCCCCAGGGGGTCCGGGGCCCCCTCCCACCGCCCTGAGTGTCCTATGGGGGTCTGGGGGCCCCTCCCACCGCCCTGAGTGTTCTATGGGGGTCCGGGGGCCCCTCCCACCGCCCTGAGTGTCCCGAGGGGGTCCGGGGCCCCCTCCCACCCCCCCGAATGTCCCGAGGGGGTCCAGGGTCCCCTCCCACCCCCCCGAATGTCCCGAGGGGGTCCAGGGTCCCCTCCCACCTGAGTGTCCCAGGGGGTCCGGGGCCCCCTCCCACTGCCCCGCGTGTCCCTAGGGGGTCCGGGGTCCCCTCCCACCTCCCTGAGTGTCCCAGGGGGTCCGGGGGCCCCTCCCACCGCCCTGAGTGTCCTATGGGGGTCCGGGGGCCCCTCCCACCGCCCTGAGTGTTCTATGGGGGTCCGGGGGCCCCTCCCACCGCCCTGAGTGTCCCGAGGGGGTCCGGGGCCCCCTCCCACCGCCCCGAGTTGTCCTATGGGGGTTCAGGGGCCCCCTCCCACCACCCTGAGTGTCCCGAGGGGGTCCGGGGCCCACCCCCACCACCCCGAGTGTCCCAAGGGGGTCCAAGGCCCACCCCCACTGCCCCACATGTCCCGAGGGGGTCCGGCGCCCACCCAGGCCACCCCTAGTGTCCCGAGGGGGTCCAAGGGCCACCCCCACCCCCCCGAGTGTCCCGAGGGGGTCCAGGGTCCCCTCCCACCGCCCCGAGTGTCCCAAGGGGGTCCGGGGTCCACACCTGGGCCCGGCAGCTGCCCAGCCGCCCCCTTGCAGACAACCCCCCCTCGTTAGTCTGACAACGGGTAATTGTCGCAGGAAAATATCGAAACGGACACTCCGTTGTCATCCTTAATCTAAAATCATCCACTCCAGGCCTCACGGCTTTTGTGGAGACGTCTGTTTCGCCTCTTAATATTTTGCTTAAATATCCCTCACTCTGCGCCCAAGGGTCCCCCCGTTCCCAGGGAAGGATGGGGGGAGGGAGGTGGCCGGGTCGTGTCCCCACCTCTGGGGGCGGGGGGACAAACACCGCCCACCCGCCCGCTGGCCCTTCTTCCACTCTGGAGGCAGCCCCTGTCTCCATGGTAACCTCCATCTCTGGGTTTCCATAGCGATCACCCCAGCCCAGCTCGCCATCCTCCCGTTGCCTGGGCAACGGCAGGGGAGGGGGGGGCAGGCAGCCACCTGAACCGGGAGGAGGTCCAGCCCGGCCCGGGGCCTCGACCCCCCAACCCGTACGTTACCAGGAGAAGGAGCAGGGCCGGCCGCCCACAGACACGGCCACGTCGCTGCCCGCGTTCAGGTGGCTGCCCTCGATGCCGATCCAGGTGCCCCCGGACAGGGGCCCGCGGGAGGGGCTCACGCGGTAGAAGGTGGGCGTCTGCGGGAAGACGGGGCCTGGTGGAGCTCCCGGGCCACGCCCCCTCCTGGCGGGCCACGCCCCCTCCTGGCGGGCCACGCCCCCTCCTGGCGGGCCACGCCCCTCCTGGCGGGCCATGCCCCCTCCTGGGCCATGCACTGGGCGCCCCAGACACAGCACCGGGCAGGCCAGGGAGTCCCGGGGCTGAGCCTAGCGCGGGCCACGCCCCTCCCCGGTGGCCACGCCCCCTCCTGGTGGACCACACCCCCTTCCAAGTGGCCACGCCCCCTCTGGGCGGCCACGCCCCTCCCGGGCCCCGAGCTGGGCGCCCCAGACGGAGCACCAGCCGGCCAGGGAGTCCCAGGGCTGAGCCTAGCACGGGCCACGCCCCCTTCTGGGCGACCACGCCCCTCCTCGGTGGCCACGCCCCCTCCTGGTGGACCACGCCCCTCGTGGGGGACCACGCCCCTCCCGGCCACGCACTGGGCGTGCCAGACGCAGCACGAGGCCAGCCTGGGAGTCCCGGGGCTGAGCCCAGGGCGGGCCACGCCCCTCCCCTGTGGGCCACGCCCCTCCCGGGGGCCACGCCCCTCCCGGTGGGCCACGCCCCCGGCGCCCCACACGCAGCACCAGGCCAGCCTGGGAGTCCCAGGACTGCGCCCAGCGCGGGAGGGGACAGACCGCCACCAGGAGCGGGAGCCGAACGTGGCTGGACGCCGGGCCCCGGGGAGGACGACCACCCCACGGCCGCCCTCCCGGAGCAGCAGGGGGCACAGGGGACCGGACTCACCACGAAGGTGAAGCGCTTGGGCGACAGGGCGCGGTAGGGCGGCGAGCAGTCCCTCACGCACACCTCCACCAGGGCGTCGTGCGCACGCACGGTGCTGGCGTCCCCGATCTCACACACGATCCTGCGGGCGGTGGCGGCGGTGGCCTCAGCGGCTGGCTGCGGGGTGACACCTCCCCGTCCCGCCCCGGTGCCCCCGCGTCCCTCCCGGCCGCACTCACTGCTCCGCGCTGATGTACTCGCTCTCCAGGGGGCTGCACAGCACCTTGCCCACGCGCACCCCCAGGCGCACGTCCTCGAAGCGCAGGCCCAGGTTCTCGCCGGTGATGGTGAGCCGCGTCCCTCCCTGCCTGGGGCCCGTCTCCGGCGACAGCTGCGGGAGGCAGAGGCCGCGCGGTCCGGTTGCACAGGTTGCGCATCAGTCAACCCAACGTGGGACCGGTCGGGCAGCGGTGGGAAGGGGGGCGCCTACCTTGAGGATCTTGGGGTCCGCGCAGCGGCTGTTGCCGTGCCGCGCGTGCATCCAGGACGCGGGCGTCTCCGCCGGGCAGTGGTGGCGCAGGGAGCAGCGGCGCTCGGCCACGCACCAGCCGCACTCGAAGCGCGGGTCGGCCTTGAGGCAGAGCCCGCAGCTCTCGCGCAGGGCCGGACACTTGTACAGGTGGGCTGCGGGGACACGGGGGACGGAGGGGACGCGGGGGAGGGGGCGTGGTCAGCTCAGCCCTGCCCGCCCCCCGCCCCCCACCCCCCTGCGGCAGGGCGGCCGCTCACCTTGGATGTTCTGCGGGTTGTCGATGACGAAGTGTCCGTTCCACACGACCGACAGGTTCACCGGGAGGTCGCTGATGTCGTTCCCCTCGTAGGAGTACTGCGGGGGCGGCGGGGCAGGGGGCGGAGGTCAGGCTCGGGGGGTTGGGTCAAAGGCCACCCGCCACCTCCCAGGCCGCGGGGGAGGGTCAGGACTTGCGGGTGCTGGGGACGGGCTCGGCGTGGCCAAGAGTGGCATCTCCAATCCGGAGCCACCACCCGCCGGCAGGCTGGGGGGCTTGGCTTCTGCGACCCACCCAGCCCCCTGCACTGGTCCCCTCTGGTCCCTTTGCCCCCCACGCCCCTGCCCAGCCCCACCCCCACCAGCCACATGCGTGGAGCCGCCTGCTCCAGAGTGACCTCTGCTGCCTCTGGGGGGGTCTCCGCCCAGCACGGGAGCCCCCAGCCTCCCTCAAGCCGCGCCTGGGGACTGGGACCCCCGCAGCGGGCCCCATGGGGACAGGCACCAGGGAGCATTTCCCACCGTGGGGACAGGCACCAGGGAGCATTTCCCACATCTCACTGTCTTCGTCTGCTCAACGGGCCAGGCCTGCCCCGAGGCGTGAGGTGTGTGTGTCTCCCCAGCCCTGGGCACAAGCAGGCGACATCGCCCTCCCGTGTGGCCCTGGTTCCCCCCTCCCAGCGCCACCCCCCAGAGGTGAGGCCGGGCTCGGGGAGCCGCCCCCCAACCCCGGAAGGCAGAGGGGATTCCAGAAACAGCCGTGGTGGCAGGGAGGGACCCTCAGAGTCCAACCTGCAGCCCGCCCAGCCCCGGGGAGCCCGTGACCTCGAAACCTCACCCCACCCCGCCAGGACGCGGGGCCGCGAGACTCAGACCTCCGACCTCATCGGGGTCCCCGCTGTGCGGGAGCCGGGGGCGGGGGCCAACCTCGGCCTTCCTGAGCAGCTGGGGAAACTGAGGCCTGCCAGCCGTCCCGGAGCCCAGGCCCTGCCGTCCGGCGCTGCTCTCCCTGGCCACCCACGAAGGCCATGAAGGCGACAGGACGTTCCAGACACCGCCCCCCACGCCCTGCCACCGCCGATCGGGCCTCACCGAGGAGTTCTGGCACTGCAGGCTGGAGCTGTTGAAGCGCAGGGCGGTGACGCGGGCCGGGCTGCCCGGGATGTGGAACAGACACTCGTACCCGCGCTGGCCCGACTGCGGCTGCGGCAGGTTCCGCGCGGCCAGCGTGATGGGCTTCACCACGCCCACCGGCACGTAAATCTGGGTCGAGGGTAGGATCTGGGGGCAGTCCTGCGGGTGGCAGGGCGTCGGCTGAGCCTGCGGCAGGGGGACCCCACCCCCAGGGTGCGCCCCGCTGCGCCCCAGACCGCGGGTCTGTGCACAGAGCCCGGGGTTCCTCCCGGCCCAGCCCCATTTCCCGCGCTGGCAAACCGAGGAGGCACAGGGCCTGCAGCTGTGCCGAGCACTGCACAAGCCTCTCCCCTCTGGGCGCAGCACACCCTGCACCTGCGTTCTACGGGACCCCGTCCCTCCGGGGACCCAGGACGGCCATCTGGGCCGCGGCTGGAGAGACCCTGGAGGCAGAAGCAGCTGAGAGTGGAGCATGGGGGGCGGCCCGGGGGCCCAGGGGACCCGGGAATCCAGGGAACTCATAAAATTAGCCAGAGCCCTGCAGAAAAACAGCCCGGGTCCCCCGGGGGCCACCGCGTCTCAGCAACAATAACTGATGCAATGGCCCGGAGTCCTTACAGCACCGCCGCTCCCGGGTCCCCGCAGGGGACAGCCCCCTTGGGGACACCACGGAGCTGGGCTTTAAATAGGGACGCTGAAAACAGGCTGGAGTCCCCGAGCCCGGCGGCAGCTCCCAAAGCAGGCACGTGACCGGCTCTGCAGAGATTTCTGGGACCCCGGGAGAGGGCCCGGGCCTCCCTGCGTGCGGGGGTGCGGGGGTCCCCGTAAACCGGCTCAGGTCCCCGCAACGACTCAGGCCCACTCTCTGCTCTTGTGACTCAAGCCGGGCTTTGCTCCCTGCACGCGGGACTCTTGTCCCTACACAGATCGCGGAAACGTCTAGAAGGCTGCCCGCACCTTTCCCTGCGGGGGACACGGTGACCAACCGGCCCGGTGGCCAACCAGCCCAGGGCGGGGCCCCTCAGGGAGTCTCACTCTCTGATCACAGACCCGGACGGCCCCGGCTCCGCTCTCGGGGGCTCCATGGGGGGGTCCCCCTTCGGGGCTCCGGGCACCCCGACTGCCACCCCCCCCCAAAACACGCCAGTCAGTCCCACCTCGGGGCAAAGCAAACAGGCCCGAGGACACGGGGAGGGTCCGCGGAGACCCCGGCCCACCACAGGCCTCAAATGTCTCAGCGGGAAGCTGGGCCAAGATGCCAGGGGCCGGGGACCGAGGGGCTGCCACTCAGGGCTACGCCCCAGGTTCTCCCCACGCTCGTAGCACACCCCTGAAAAACGTCTACGTGAAAACCTGAAATCATAGCTAAAGAAATGAGTAAGTATCAGTGAAATTCCCAGCTCCTCGAGCAAGCCACGCTCCCAGGGAAGCCCTTGCGTGTCCCTGGCGTGCAGACATCAGCTGTCGGACACTGTCACCCCCAACACTCGGGGCCCCTGGCTGCTCTCGGCCTACCCTCCACCACCGCTCCGGAACAATCCGTGCATGATAACTAGCAACGATGACCACACAGTGCTCCAGGCGGCCCCAGGAACTCACCAGCCGCTTGGCGAGCTGAGCCGACGGGTCCCTCCCATTGGGGACCGTCCCTGGGCACCTGCCCAGCCAGGCACCCGCACCCCATACTCCCCCCCGCCCCGCACTGGCTTTGGGGGAATCGGACGGTGCCCGGCCCCCCATGCTTCAGCCTGCAGCCCCCACGCAGGGGCCCGCGCGGGACGCATCTGGGGCTTCTCCCCGTCCCCAAGGCTCACAAGGGACAACCCGGGGACCACCGCCCACGCCGCTGGCCCAGCCTCCAGCCGAGACAGCCCAAGGGACGTCTCTGACCCCCACAGATCTTCCAGCCCCGAGCCGGAGTCTTCCAGTCCGACCCAGCCCGGTCGCCCCTCGTGGGGTGACGACGGTCTGATGCTCCGGACACCCACGGGACCCTCTCCCGGCCGCGCCCAGCCTCACCTCGGACGCGTTGACGCGGCCCTCCAGGAAAGCACAGTCCGCGGCGTTCTGTGTGCACACATGCCGATATTTGCACCAGTGACAGGGGAAGGAGCCGTTGACGCAGGACAGGCAGCTGCGGGACAAGAGCGTGAGACACTGACGCTTGGGGACCGGGCCTGCAACCCCCGCCGCGGCCACAGGGCCTTTGCACTGCACCGCTGCCTCTGCCTCCTCTCTGGGGCCCCTCGTCTCGCCTCCCACCCTCCTCCTGCCTCGCCGCCCCGCACGCGTGACCAGAAATGCCACCAACGTCCCGGGTGCGGGGACACTCACGACTCGTGGACGCTGCAGTTGTAGAAGACAAAGTCCACCGAGGCGAACTTCTTCCCCGTCTCCTTGGACTTCAGGTACAGCTTCACCACGCGCTGGTCCCCTGCGGGGGCGGCGGGAGGCTGAGTCGCCGCCAGGGCCACCAAGGCCACCAAGGCCACCAGGCGCCGCGGAGCCCAGATTGGGGGGGGAGGAGCTCGGCCCAGGGACCCTCCGAGACGCCAGAGTGCTCGGCTGGGTCCCTCCTCGGGCCCTGGTGGCAGGAAGCTCAGCTCTGCGGGTGGGGGGGCCTCTGTCCCCTTCCTGTCCCCTGCTCGGTGACAGGGGCTGCTGGGAGCCGCCCGGTCCTCCCCGCTGCCCCCGGCCTGGCTGCTGTCTGCAGAGCGTCTACACGGACCGCAGCAGCCACACGGGTTCTGCACCCCGACACCCCAGCAGCCCACTTTGCACCCAGGGCGGACGCCACGCCCCCTGACCTCCGACCTCACACGCCCACCCCTGCCCCTGCAGCCCCGTGGAGTCGCGTCTCTGCGCTGAGGTCCCTTCCGCCTGCAGGGTCACCAGGGACCCCCACCCGCCGCCCCGTCCCCGGCAGGAGGCCGCGCGCTCTGGGCCTGCGCCCGGGAGACGACGCCATCGCCGGGCACGTGGCGGGTCACGGCGCTAAATGCGCATGCGCGGGGATCCCCCTTCCCCAGCATCCCCCCAGCGGGGCGCTAAATGCGCATGCGCGGTGATCCCCGCCCCTCCCCCTACCCGTGCAGGTGCGTGGCCCAGAGGGCGTGGGGACGGATGGTGGGGACCGAGGGGCACTCAGCGCCTAGGAGACGCCATCACCTGGCACGTGGCGACTTCCAGGGTCAAGCGCTAAACAAGCATGCGCGGGGATCCTCCCTCTCCCCCCCCCCCCCCCGTGAAGGGCGCTAAATGCGCATGCGCGGGGATTCCCCCCCTCCGCGGCCACCCCCCCACCCGTGCGGGCACGCGGCGCGGCGGGCGTGGGGACGAACGTTGGGGACAGAGGGGCACTCAGCGCCTGGGAGATGCCATCACCTGGCACGTGGCGACTTCCAGGGTCAAGCGCTAAACACGCATGCGCGGGGATCCTCCCCCCCCCCGGGGGCGCTAAATGCGCATGCGTGGGGACCCCCCCCCCCCGTGAAGGGCGCTAAATGCGCATGCGCGGGGATTCCCCCCCCCCCCCCCGCGGCCACCCCCCCCACCCGTGCGGGCACGCGGCGCGGCGGGCGTGGGGACGAACGTTGGGGACAGAGGGGCACTCAGCGCCCGGGAGACGCCATCACCTGGCACGTGGCGACTTCCCCCGGGGTCACGGTGCTAAACGCGCATGCACGGGGAATCCCCGCCCGCCCCTCCCCCCCACCCCACCCGTGGGGGCGCTAAATGCGCATGCGCGGGGGATCCCCCGCCCCTCTCTCCCACCCGTGCGGGCGCGCGGCGGCGCGGCGGGCGCGGGGACTGGGGGACACTCACCCCCCTGGCCCCGCGTGATGGGCGCCACCTCGCGGGCGGAGGGCGAGCGGCAGCGGACCCGGCCGTCCTCCAGGACGCCCTCGGACTCCGTGAAGTCCTCGAAGGAGCAGTTGACGCCGGCCGCGGAGGTCGGGGCACGTTCCAGGCCTGCAGCACGAGCTGGGGACCCCGCGGGCGGGGACGAGCGTGAGCGGGGGGGGGGGGGGGGTTGTCCCCGCGTGGCGCGCTGCGCCCGCCCCGCCCGCCTCCCCCCCTCCCCCCGCCTGCGGCAGGGGCGGCCCGGCCGGCCACTCACCGGGACCTGCGACATGGTGACCGACACGTTCCGCGGCTGCACCGTGAGCCGCACGCACTGCGCCAGCTCCGCGGCGAAGCGCTGGGGGCTCGTCGGCGCGCTCGCACGCGTCCCTGCCGGGAGCAGCTGCGGGCAGAGGGCGCTGTGGTGGCAGCTGGGCATGGCATGCGGGGGGACCCAGGGGACCCCCAACAGCCGGCCCCCACCCCAGCTCCTCCACCCCCGGGGCTCAGCAGCGCCGCGGCGGCTCCACTCCCGCGCGCAAAGGGGACCGGACCCCGTGACCGCCCGGGGCGCACGCACGGCGGCGCGCGGCCTCCCAGGTGCGCGTGCGCCGGCCCAGGTGTCTGGACCCCTCCCCGGCCACCCCCGGGACTCACGTGCTGTGCAGGACACACCAGCCGCAGTGAGGGTCCCGCGACCCCAGGCACAGCTCACACGACGGGTACTGCACGCAGCTCTCCACGGGCACCCGCGTCACCTGGGGTGGGGGGGTGGCGTCAGGACGCTCCAGTCCCTTCCCAGGGATCCCCCACCGCGTCCTTTGTGCTCCCCAGCCCTGCCCTGCTCCCTGCCTGCACACCGGGAGGCCCTGGCTTGTTCCCAGCCGATGTCCCCGTCCGTCCCTGTCCCCGCTCTGAGCTCCCGCGGGGCTGAGCAAGGAGACGGGCCCAGGCCAGGCTCACGGGAGCAGCCAGGAGGGAAGAAAAGCTGTCCCCTCCCCGGCCCTGTGCCTGTCCGGCCCCCCATGTCCACGCCCCCGGAGGCCAGGGGGTCACCAGGTCATGCAGAACGGCAGCCCGGAGGTGGGCTCCCAGCAGGCCAGGCCCAGGCCCCAGAGAGGGACCCGTGGGACAGAGCCCCAGCCCAGCGCCCCAGGCCCCCGCCAATGACACCCAGAGGCTCAAAGGCTCTCGCTCGAACACCCACTTCTGTGGTCGTGATGTCATGCAGGGAAGGGGTGGGAAGTCCAGGCCCACCCGGGACAATCTGCAGACGGTGGCAGGGATCCGAGGCCCTGTCACCCACGCCTGCTCCCCCAGGGTGGCCCGGCCAGCGCTCAGAGCCACCGTGACACGGCCACAAAGCCACACGCTGGCCAGGCAGCTGCGGGCACGCCGTTGGCCGGAGAAGCAGCCACCTGCTGTCTGTGCCCGTGGCCCCTGTCCCCGTCGCCACCCCGCGGCCCCCGTTGCCACCCGGCACGCCCACCTGCTTCTCTGTCATGGCGTACAGGTACCGGCGGTCGGGGGCTGAGCACGAGGTCCCGCAGGATGGGGCTACCGTCCTGGGCCACCACGCTCTCGTAGGCCAGGGCCGGCCGGCCGCCGGGGTTGGCAAGGTCCACCAGGATCTGCGGTGACAAAACGCCCCTAAGTCAGGCTGTGCTGGCCCCGGCCCCCCAGGTCTTGCAACCACAAGGCTGGACTCAGAGACAGCCGCGGTCGGCCCACCACCCCCCCCCCCTCCTGCCCCACCTGGGGCCCCTCATCGGTCACCGGGAGGCCAAGACCCGGGCTGGGGGTGTCTGGGGACTGCAGAGGACCACGGCCCCGAGCAGCGCAGCCCCCCAGGGTGAAGGCTGCGGGACCCCCCCACCCTGGGACCAGGCTGGGTCTCTCTCTCTCTGCGGGAGGGTGTTGGGGGGGACAGGGATGGGGAGGCCACTGAGGCCACCAGATGGGACCCGGGGCCTCCTGGGGGGTGCTCTGGAGATGGGGGACACCTTTGGCAAGAAGGAGGAGGGGGAGGAGGAGGAGGGGGAGGAGGAGGAGGGGGAGGAGGAGGAGGGGGAGGAGGGGGAGGGGGAGGGGAGGGGAGGAGGAGGAGGGGGAGGGGGAGGGGGAGGAGGAGGGGGAGGAGGAGGAGGGGAGGGGAGGAGGAGGAGGGGGGGAGGAGGAGGAGGAGGGGAAGGGGAGGAGGAGGGGGGGGAGGGGGAGGGGGGAGGGGGGGAGGGGAGGGGGGGAGGAGGAGGAGGGGGAGGAGGAGGAGGAGGAGGAGGGGGGAAGAGGAGGAGGGAGGGGAGGAGGAGGGGGGGAGGAGGGGGAGGAGGAGGAGGAGGGGGGGGAGGAGGAGGAGGAGGAGGAGGAGGGCGGCCTCATCGGCATGGAACTGTATTCCAGATCCCAAACAAACCGGGCGTTAATTAGCCCGCGAGGCTGCGAGTATTTTTAGCTGCTTTTTCCCAAACAAACGTATTTAATTAACGGAGAGACCCAGGGGGCTTCCCAGAGCCGGGACTCGCCGGGGCGTGGCCTCCCCCCGGCTCGGGGCTGTCCCTGTCCCAGGCGGGGCCGGCCACCCGCTCGGCCTCCCCCACACTCTCAGCGGGACATCCCTTCCCTGTGCCCCGCGGAGGTTGGGTGGCCCGGTGGCCGGGCTGGGGGTCGGGGGTCGCAGGGCCGGGGGGCAAAGTTCCTGGCCGGTGAGCCGGCTGCAGCGGGCCTGGCCGAGGGCACCAGGCGGGGCGGGAGGGGACATGGCGTCTCCTGGGCCAGAGAGGGCCGCGGGGGCCACGGGCGAGGGGGCGGGGCGCATTCCTGAGCTCCCGGCCACCCCCACATCCGCTCAGCTGCGTCCCGAGAGCAGCAGGCTTAAGTCAAACCAGACCCGGAAGAGCTGGGCCCGGAGCTGCGGGACCGCGGGGACCGCGGGGACCCAGTGCCCACGGCGGGGGCTGGAGCTCGCCCCACACCTGCCCACCTGCCACGCAGCCCCTGCAGGGTGGGACGAGGCCGTGCTGGGGCGCCCCGAGGCTGCCGGCTCTGCAGACCCCTGCCCTGGCCTTGGTGGGTGGCCAGGGCGGGCGGGGGACACGGGGGACAGACACCATTCACAGGAGCCCGCCAGGCCCCGGCCTCTGGACTCACACACACACCCCAGCTAAGGGACACAGCGGGGAGAAAAAACAAAACAAAACAACAACAAAAAAAATCTCTCTGCCTCAGTTTCCCCAACTGTGCATCGAGTACAACAGACACCGCACAGAGCAGTTCCGGGAGTCACACGAGGGCCACGCCGGGGTGCCGGGCGGGGTGGGGACACACGGGTGGCCGGGGCCCTGATGGCCCTCGCCACACCCCCGGGAGGCTGCCAGGGAGCAGAGGGCAGGGACACGGCCCGGGGCGAGGGGCGGGCACAGGGCCCCGGCGCTCCAGAGCCACCGTCCCCAACCCAAAAGCCCCCGTCAGGACTCGGGACCTGTCCCCAAGCCCTCTGGCCTGGGCTCAGCTCCGTCCGTCTGTCCCTGCAGATACGTGGCCCCCCGCCCCAGGCCACCCCTTCCCACCGCCCCCGGCACCCCCACCCGGCCACACGCCGACGGGGACAGGTGGCCCCGACAGCTGCCGCCGGGAGCACATGTGTGTCCAGCTGTCCAGCCGCCAGGCCCCCATCTGTGCACCCAGCTGTCCCCAGGGAGAGACCACCGGGGTGGCCGGGCAGGGCGCAGAGAGGCCGGGGGGCAGGGGGAGGTGGCTGGGGGGGGGGGAGGGGGCGCGGATCCCAGGGTACAAGGTGGGTGTGCCCCGGGCCACAGGTGTGGTCCCCCCCCCGAGGGCACACACGCGTGTTCAAGGGACACGCTGACCGGGAGGCGGCCACCAGGCCACCCTCCCTGATGGCACCGGCCAGCGCTCGGGCTGGACGGCCCGTGCAAGGCGGCAGGAGGTAAACTGAGGTACACGCAGCCCGGGCCAGGGGAACCCGGGCCCTGGGACCCCCGGCTGCACCTGGGGACGAGGAGTCTGCCCCGACAGGGGGGCAGGGGGGGGAGGCCGTGTCCCCCCCAGGAGGGCAGCAGGGACATGGGGGTCACACGTGCCCATGTCCACGCCCCAGCCGTCCCCTCTCCCCCCTCACGGGCAACCAGAAACCCCTGAGGCTGCGGAGGCCCCAGAGCAGGGTCACCCCTCTGTCCCCAGGGCTCCCCGCGGAGAAGCCATGACCAGGGCAGCCGGGCGGCCCCTGTCCCCGATTCCCGGCTGGCCCGGCTGCCGCGTCCCCGGCCAGCAGCCGCGGGTGGGCGGCCGCGGGCCGGGCCAGGTCAGCTGTCCGAACGGCCCCCGGCAACAAAGGGCCCTTTCTCGGGGCCGAGGGCAGGCGGGGGCCCCCCGGGGGAGGACGTCTGGGCCGCCCAGGCCGGGTGCCAGCGCCGGCACGCCGCCCCTGGCTGCCCGGAGGCAGGGGGGCTGCCCGGCTTGGCCCCCGACCCGGCGAGGAGGGCGCGCGAGCACCCGGCCTCGCCCAAGCCCGGCAGCCGGGGGCCCCTCCCAGCCCTTGGCGATGACGCGTGGGGGACAGGGGACAGGCAGGACATCGGGGACCGCGGCCAGCAAGGTGGCCGTGGCCTGGCCGGGGTGATCCCAGGAGGGGACGACGGGGGTGGGACCGGCTCCCTGACCCCCTCGCTCTTGCCCGGGACGGGACGCCCCCTCCTTGGTTGGGGGTCTGGGGCGGGGGAGCAGCTTCCAGGTCCCCTTCCTGGGTCCCCTCCATTCTCCCGCGAGGCCGGAAAAAGAAGCAATTAGTGATTTCCTCCCGGCAGGTAATTGGGTGATTACGGTGTGTGATTTAGCAGGAGGGGGTGGCGGCTGGCACTGGGCCACACACCTGTTGGACGGGTGGCCGGCGGGGGGGTCCCAGGAATCCCAGCCCTCCCATCCCCGCCACCCCCCCCCCGGCCTCCCAGACCCACGTCACCTCCCCCACCTCCGGGTGGTCTCTCCCACCTCCTGTGGCTCCCGCTGCCACCAGGCTGGCGACCCCAGGGGCCCGGTGACCTGCCCGGCCACACGGCACAGAGCGCTCAAGGTGACCACCTCCAAGCCCCCCCCCCCCCCCCCCCCCGCCACCGGGCACTGCTCGGCTCCCAGCATGCACCAGGGCGCCTCTGAGCCTTAGCCGAGCTGTTCCCTGTCCCTGGAACACCCCTTCCCCGGCAGACCCCCCCTGGGCCCCCGGGCTGTTCCGGCCTCCATGCCCGGGACCCTCGACCCCCCGCCACGGACAGGCCCCTGTTTCCCTGTGGACACACACATGGCCGCCCCCGCCACGTTGGGGACAGAGCCCAAGGCGGCCACCGCAGGCCACCTGAAAAGTAGCCACGACACACAGAGCAGGCAGCCGCCACCCCCCCACCGACGACGACCACCCCCAGACAGACCCAGCAGCCACCCCGGGACACCCGTCACCCGGCGCCATTCTGGGCCCCCGCTGGTCCCCCAAACACCAACAGGGACAGCCCGGGACAGTCAAGATTGAAGGTGACAGAGGAGACCCCACAGATGTTCGTCCCTGTGGCCCCCTGAACCTGGGGCACGCCAAGGTCCCGCGAAGCCACGGCAGTGAGGATGAGCCCCGGTGACACCCAGCCCCCCGCGTGACGCCACCCCACGGGAAGTTCAGATCCAACACGAGGGCCCCGAAGACGGAGGCGGCCTGACCGCTCTTGGGCCGGCTCTGCTGCAGTCAGCAACACTGTGCAACTGGCCTGGGCCGGCCCCTCCCTGCCACCGACGTTCAGAACTTCCCGAACTCCAGAATTTCCCGCCTGGGGTCGGGAGGTGGCGGCATCGGAAGCATCCGGGAAGCTTCTGGAGATGCGAGCCCCCTCTGGAGGCAGCCGGAGGTGTCCCTGTCCCCAGGCAGCACACAGTGGGAGGTCGGCAGAGGCCGAGGGGAGGAAGGGCCACTCCCAGGGCTCCGCTTGAAT